>NC_088931.1:58050000-58175000 GCF_038396675.1 Hydra vulgaris | reverse complement strand
GAGAAGCTAAATTACGTTACAATTTCAACGCTTATTCAACGTTTAAATTTACCGCGATTTAGTATACAATAACAAACATTGATTCAACGTTGAAAGCGCGTTGTTTTTGTGACTGTAACGCTTTTTCTACGCTGCGACCGGTTTTCAACGTTGATTCAACGCTGACATGTTTGCTGGGATGACTACTGGGCTTGAAAATTTTAATGATATTTTGTTGTTGGAAACAGATTTTTTACAAAGTATAAAATAACTTAAAGTAACCTTTTTTTCGCTCTTTTCTAAAAACTGTAATGTCAAACGGATTAGATTTTTGTAACACTTGTCAATTCAATATAGATTAGTTAATTCGATTTAGGTTTCATAAATTATTTTAAAGAAATTTTGTTACAGTTAAAATTTTTAGATAGAGGATTTTGTAAAATGTCGCAAGAAACTATCTTTGGTAAAAATAGAAACTAGATAATCACAAAAAATTCATAAATTAACTAAAAAGTATTTGATGTACAACGTCAATTTTTTTTTTAAACTTGTTTAAAAAACAAACAAACAAGGTCTTGGAGATTAATAGTAATGTAATAATTTAATCAATATTTTACTAAACTATAACTTTTTCGTAGAATCTGACATTTTGACTGGTGATAAATATTTTATTATGTTTTAATTGTCAAAATAAATCGTTGAAAAAAATAAAATAATTATTGGAAAAGTTCTTTTTTCTTAGTAATAATTATCTTTGTAATAATTATCTTTGTAATAATTATCTTTGTAATAATTAATCTATTTTCTAAACAATAAAAATAAGTATTAAAAAAAAAATGAAATAAAAAAGAAAAAAAAAGTTTATTTTTAACAAAAAGATTTATTCTGTTTACTAAAATTTTAAAAAAAAAACGAAAAAATAAAGTTCTATTTAATATTAAATAAAGTTCTTCTAAGAGTAAGATTGATATAATATATAATATCATAAAAACAAGTTTAATTTTTATAACCACAAAATTATCAGTTTTTTATGATTACATCATCTATTGTATCTCTACAATAGATATCAGTTGTACAATTTGTACAAATTTATACTCATTTTTTCCTTTCAATAGAATAAACGTACAATATTTTTTATTCTTAACACGTTTTGTGGCTACATTTTTAAAAATTCACAATAATTGAGGATAATACGAATAATAATAACGGAAAAATAAATTTGTTACAAAAAATTAAAAATAAGGTAAACAATCAATAAATTAATCCAATAAAAAAATTATTAACAAACAAAATAGTGAATTTTAAAAATTTATAAATTTAAAATATAAAGATGTTTGTTTTTATATATTGTTTATATATATATATATATATATATATATATATATATATATATATATATATATATATATATATATATATATATATATATATATATATATATATATATATATATATATATATATATATATATATATATATACACATATATATATATACACACACATATATATATATATATATATATATATATATATATATATATATATATATATATATATATATATATATATATATATATATATATATATATATATATATACATTTGAACGACTTCAACAATTAAGCTAATATTTAATGTCGTCTTTAAGTTAAAACAGTAATAATAATGTTGAAGTAGCTTTAAAAATATCCCAATAATGATGACTAGAATATTTTATTAATTTATAGTGTTTTTTTTTAAATATATTTTTAAAACAAGTGCGGAGTGTTGCTACATCGACTAATTTATAGCCTGCTGCTACAAGGGTTTGGTTTGGACAAGCAATCCATTATTTTAAAAAATAAATTTTATTCAAGCTTCTAACCTTTTCTGGTCTGGTTTATAAGCGGTATCTTTAAAACTACAGTTTATGGAAGAAACTTTTTCGACAACTATGCTACTATGCAAGACTGTATATATGTATATATATATATATATATATATATATATATATATATATATATATATATATATATATATATATATATATATATATATATATATATATATATATATATATATATATATAGATATATATATATATATGTTTTTACTTTAACTGCTGCATATTTAATCTCAGTATAAAACTATATTTTTATATTAATCTAGGCAAAACAAAATATATAAGCTATTAAGATCATATGACAGATAAGCGAAGCCCAAGTAACACAATGCAAGAGCGATTATAAAGTTAACAAATATTAAAAAAGCTCAAAAGAAAACGACTGAAGAACCGGTGATACTTTAAGAAATTTGATTTTTTTTACTTGTTTACCGATATTGAATGTTTCTCACTCTTTTCGCATACTTTTCGGAAGTTTTAGGTTTTTAGACGGAATCTAAAATGAAAAAGTAATCACAATTTTTCATTTTCATGTCTGGATTCAGCTTCCAACAAGTTTATTAAAATCAAGTTTCATGTTGTAACCCAAATAGCAACAGCTCAATTAAATACGCTTCAAAAATAAAATTAAACCGAATAAGATAAGAAGAAATTACATCTATTATCAAAATATTTGCAAATAAATAAACTGTTTATTTAAAATGTTAATGTTTACCTATTACCTAGGCATATCTAGTACGTTCTTACTTAATATAAAAGTAAATAAACCTTTGATTTATTATAATAAAAAACGTGTCAGCCTAATTCATGAAACTCATATGCTGATATAAGCTGCAATGAGAGTTGGGATCAAAATATGCAACAAAAAAAAATTATAAAAAAAAAAAGTCAAACTGCATTTCAGATTTTAATCATTAAAACAGTATGTGATTTATATAATTAACGACATTTGTTTTCTCACATTGTATGCACAAGATTAACTAATTTTATTTGCTTATTGTATTACCAGTGAAGCTCTGCTATAAGTGACATAACTACTCATTTTTACTAGCTACTTGTTTTATGATCGGGTATAAAAAAATGAAAAGTGGGTTTAAAATAAACAAAGGTAATAAATAAAAGTGGTTAAGATACTGCAAATGATCGATATGCATATTTCTTTAACTTGTGCTTCTGAACCAAAAACTTCAAAAAAGTTCAAAAATGAAATTTATAAAATAATTATACTTTATTTTTACAGTAACAACAATAACATAACAACAACAACAACAACAACAACAACAACAACAACAACAACAACAGCAACAACAGCAGCAGCAGTAACAGGAACAGCAGCAACAATAACAGCAACAATAACAGCAACAACAACAACAGCAAAAGCAACAACGACTACAAAACAAAAGCAAAAAAACATGACAAAAACAATAACATCAACAGAAAACAATGTTTTTTAAATTATCAGGAACAAGATTTTGAACAATTATTTGAATTAATTCAATTACATTTAATAATACTACATTTTTATTATAACCATCGAAGATAATAAGTTTTTACATTAAATAATCTCTATATTTTATATTAGGCAATCTTCTTTTGTTTGTTGTTTCCGATTGATTATATATGCTATTCTTTTAATGATTTTTAATAAGACCATAGAGAAGCGTGATAAGAAGGTTAGAAAAGAAAACACTTACATTGCTGATTTTGGTCAGATGTCATAGAATTTTTTAAGCTTAACAGTTTGCAGGTTAAATATTTTAAATTTATTAATTTTAAAACTTTTGAATTAAATTTAACCATGGCAACCTTTGCAGAAGAAAAGGAACTTGTAATTCGAAATCTTTTAAAAACTGCTCCAAAGCCTCAGATACACATACATTTAGATGGATCACTTTCATTCGATTTTATAAAGTCTTCTGCTAAAAGAATGAAAGTACAAGAACCAGAAAGATTTGCTTTGCTGTTTCCTTTAAATATTGAAAATTTATCCGAAAACGAAATTAGCGATTACCTCTGGTCGTTAAAAGAGGTGCAACACATACAAGGAGATATTGTATCGGGAAATGGAAACTGGAAAATGTTTGACTTTTGCAACCAATTCCTTCAGACAAAATTAGATTTGAAGGAAGCTGTATACGATCTTGTTATGAGACAACATCGAGAATATGGGGTAAACTACATAGAAATTCGTTTTGCTCCAAAACTACATAACTTATGCGGTTTGTCTGATAAAGAAATAGTTGCAAGTACTCTGGATGGATTTGAATCTGCTAAAGAAGATCTTTCTAAGATTGGCGTTCATTTGAATGGAGGATTAATATTGTGCGCTTTGCGTTCTCATTCGGTTGAAGATGCTGAAAATATATTAAAACTTGTTCTTGAGACAAACGCTCTTGGGTTTGACATTGCTGGAGACGAAGGCAGCTATCCATTAATGTTGTTTGAAGGAGTTTTGAGAGAAGCAAAAAATCAAGGTTGTTTTATAACTGTTCATGCCGGTGAGTGGAGTTCTCTGGATTATCCAACAGTACAAGATAACCTTCGTCTTGCAGTAGATATTGGTGTAAATAGAATAGGTCATGGTTTAGACTTAAAAAATTCTCCAGAAAACTTAATTAATGATGTACTTATAAAAAATATAGGTGTTGAGGTATGTTTAACAGAAAACTGTGGTAACCCTGATCGATGTACTGGATATGCAGATCATCCAATAAAATATATGCTTGAAAAGAAAATAAAGGTATGCGGATTAAACTGCGATAATACATTACTTTCTGGAAACAGAATAATTGGTAGACCTGATCCTTTGACTGAATGTGTTCGCGCTTTACTTATAGTCAAAGTTTCGCCGAATGCCCTCGTAGAAATAATAGAAAATGCATACAAGAGTGGTTTTCAAAATGATGCAGTAAACCAAGGAATCGAATCTGGAAAAATTTGGCGCGAACACTATCTACCAAAACTTATTGAAATAATGAATGAATAAGAATTTTGGATAAATAGCTGTCCTATTGGATTTTAACATAATGCTAATAAAAATGGTGTTTACAGTGATTTTCAAAAATTTTATATAATACACGAATGTGCTATTTATTTATTTGTTTATTAGTGAATTTTTTTTTTACGCAAACGTAAAAAAAAATATTGTGTGACAAACCTTAAAATACTTCAATTTGGTGGGCGGTACACTTTAAGTAGTTTTACTTAACAAAATCAAAGATATTTTTTTTTCTTTTTAAAATTTTGTTGCTCAGTAAATTTTAGTCGATATAAGACAATTTTTTTATTTTAAATTAAAAGTACAAAAAATTGAAATTAAGGTTGTGAAAATATTTTTTTGTTTTTAATCTGTAAAAAATTACTTATTTTTATTATATGGTGATTTAAACGTTTTTTTTTGTTTTATTTTATCTCTTTTTATTTTATTGTAGAAAAACGGATGTTCTGTATATTTTTTAAAAAACACCCCGAATTTCAATGAGTTTCCTTGTAGTAGAATGTCTGCATTTCGTTATGGCGCTTCATAGTCGGTGTCAAAAACTTTTGCAAAGACAAATCTCGTGAAAAAAACAAAAAATCATTATTAAAAGCCAAATAAATAAAAGTAAGTGGCAAAGGATCAAACGTAACGACGGTAACAGTAAAGTAACGACGGTAACAGTAAAGTTTATACACGTCATTTAATTATTTAATATTTTATAGCTACATGAGAAATAAAGATTTCTTAACTTTTTTAAAACTAAGCTAAAAGACATTGAATAGTTTAAAATTTCATCAAAATATCTTTTGTCGTTTGAAATCTACACCCATCAAAAGTTTAAATAACTTTGACCACAACTTACACCAAACAACTTTGAAACAAAAATTAAAATAAATCAAAACAATAACAATTCTCTAAGGTTTAATGAGAGGCTCACATATACACTGCCTAGTAAATTAACAAAATATAAAGAATACAGCATATGGAGGACCTAAGATATGGAACAGCTTTAAAAATAACCATTTAAATATGGTGAATTCAGGAAGTTCATTTAAGTTTCATATAAAAAGAAAAAATTTAAAATCAAATAAAAGCTTTGAAATTTGATATACAAACCTTTTTGAAGGACCTTTTTGTTAAATTTAATTTTTTATACTATGTTTTATTTTTAATACAACTTAATTTATATTATAGGAGTTTAATCTATTTAATTGTCTTTTACTCTACATATATATTATAGCAGAGATGATATATAATATAGCGGAGATGATATATAATATAGCGGAGATGATATATATATATATATATAAAAGAGAGAGTGATATAAATCTAACGGATATTCTTATTTTTTCATATTTTAACGGAGTTTTATAACAATTTTTTAATAATTTTATTTTACTTTACACTTGGCAAAAGCTCTAATAAGGAGTTCTACGAAAAGATTGTGATGACTTCAATCATCTATATCTTCTTTGAGTCCCTGTTTTTTTATATAAATCGTTTTTTATTTTTATTTTATGAAAACGTTTCTTTGTATTTTTCATTTTTTAATTGTATGAACAGCGAAATATATTTAAAAAAAAAACAATTTTCCTTAAAAATTTAAATGAGTATAATTTTTAAACGATAGAAGTTTTTGGATGAAATTTATTATTAGCCAAATCAATTTTTTATGTAAATCATGATAACTTTATAAGGGATTAGAAAAGTGAGCTTTGGAACAGTAAAAAGTTAGATTCTTTTTGTCACATGAGGCACGCTTTTTTAGCATTACATAGTACTACATAGCGTCTGAGAGGATACTCATTAAGGATTCCGAAAATGTTAAAAAGTGTCAGATCTTTATATAAAATTAGGCATATTTATTACAGGAGATAATGATTGTATGACTGCCGTCAAACCTTCATGTGTGTTACTTACATGCAGGGAAAACAAATTCCTTTCCGAGGCTAGAAGTATTTAAATAACTTGATAAATATTGAAAATGTTGAATAACAGGTGATGCGGAAGTTATCAGACAAAATAAAAACGTCAATAACTTATTTATAAATAAAAAAACAAACTACTATTATATTTTTTTTAAATAAAGCATTTATCTTTTAATAAAAATATATGATTTTTTATATGAAAAAACACCACCATCTCAATTGATCTCAATTTTGCTCTGACGCCTTTCATATGCGACTGTAAAAAGTTTAAATCAATTTCTTGTAGTTTTGGTTTAATGCGATCAATCAAAACTTGCTCTGTTGAAGCTTGCCTATCTCCCTCGTAAACTTTCTGTGCCAAATGTCCTCAAAAATTTTCAATTGGTCGTGTTTGAGGCACATTTGGGGGATTGGATTCTTTATCAACGTAATAGACATATTGGTCCATCCAATTTAGAGAATCTTTAGAATAATGAGAACTTGCTAAATCTGGCCAAAATAAATAGTTAAAGTCTCCATGATATTTGTGAATAAATGGAAGAAGTCGTTTTTCTAAACATTCAATAATATAGATTGATGAATTGATCGCTACAGCCTTGGAAGTGCGAAACAATGGCTCGGACATACCACGGTCAGATATGGCTATCCACATTAATAATTTTTTGAAAATTTCTCTTTTCCTATAAAACGAACACTTTCTGGGCATGTCTTTTTGTTGTTTGTGTAGTATCCAGAATTTCCAGGCATGTTGTCCCCTGCAAAACAAAAGTATTTTTCGTCATCGATGACTAGAAGCGATTTTGTGTTATAGAGTTGGTTATTGTGTTATAGAGTTGGTTAACTAATTTCCTGCTTCTTTTCTTTGCCTTTATTTGTTGTTCTATAGTGCATTTTGGAGTCTTTTCACGTTTTCTATATATTTAATATTCTTTTTTTTTAACTGACGACCAATTGTCGATTGATTTACACCGAATTTAATACCTATTTTTCTCTGACTGACCCCTTTTCGATTGCTGACAAGTCTCGTTAATTCGGCTTTCTTTTCTCTAGTCCAGGATGTCGGACAACCAGGGTGCTTTCTATCAGAAAACGATTGAGCAGTTTCAAGTCTTTTTAGGTTATCATATATTGTACTTCGAGCAAATCCTTCCTTTTCAAATAAATTACGATTTTTTTTTTTTTTATATTAGATTTATTTACAAAAAACATTTTTAGTCGCTTTCGAAAAGATTGTCGTTTAGCTGCATTTAACCTCATTTTAAATAATTGTGTTACAAATAATAAAGTTTATATTTTATAGAACGTTTATGCCTACGCATAAAACCACAAAAACTAATTATTATGCTCAAATAATGAAATTAGGATTTGTCCGATAACATCTGCATCACCCGTTATTAATTAAATTTCATGTCAGCAAAAGTTTTTTGTTTAAGTTTGACCTACTTTAGTATATTTTTTTCTCGAAATGTTTATAAATTTTTACGAAGCACAACATGTATGATTATGATAAATGTATAATCATGATAAATACATATATAACATCATATTTAACTAATTTGATTTTTTTTTATTTAGAAAATTGGTCACTAACTATAACACAACCCACACTTTTGATCGGCAAAACATAACCTACACCACTGAAAGTTTTATAAAAGTAGCATTAAAAAAAAAACTCTTTAAAAAGCTTATATGACTTATGTCAGAACCAGAAACATAAGTAAAATTAATGTTAAGATTAAACTGACCATTGTTGTTTAACCCCTTCATTACTTTATAAACCAAAACTATCTTCATAAGACTTTGTTTACTTAAAATGTAATAAAAGCCTCTCGGAATAATATTTTGTGGTCTTGAAAAACAAAACTAAAACCTTTAATACAAACCTAAATACAAATAATTATATATATACTATATATATACTATATATATATATATATATATATATATATATATATATATATATATATATATATATATATATATATATATATATATATATATATATATATATATATATATTTATATATATACCGTAAAACATTTCAAAATAAATACAAACGGCTTGGACAAAAAGGAGAAATATATTTTTTATCACCCAAAATTGTTTTAGTAAAAAAAAATCGAATAAAACAGGATAGATTAAATGAGGGATGTAATTAAATTAGATTAATTAAAAATTAGAATAAAATTTATTAGAACATTGATATTTGTTTCAAAGTTCTCTTAAAAATGATAGAAAAAAATAAGCTGATCAAAATTATAGCAAATAGTACCAATTTCAGATTTTAAAAAAAAAAAAAAATATTAGATTTTGATGTAATATGAAGAAATATTGGATATTTTAGCTCTAAATGAGAAATACAATCTGGAACAGAATTTACCAACTTAATGCAAAGAATAATTAAAGTGTTGTCCCAAATGTATTGAATTGCATCCTTTAGGTCACTTGTGTAGTGATTTTCATGTTTTTGACCAATAAATGACCAATGATTTTCTAGCGGATTTGCATTTAGTGAAGTGGCTGGCCATTCTAGGAGCCAAATGTTATTCGTTGCAAACCATTCTAGAGTCATTTTACTTTGTGACATTGTGCGTTATCTTGCATAAGATAACAACCTTCTGCTTCAGAATCAAAAAAAGTGTCCGGTAAGTCAGGTAATTCAGGTAATTCAACAACAACTTCTTAATAAAAAGTAGCATTCAAACGACCTTTGTATAACTTCAATAAACTTATTCCTTTTGCAGAAAAATATCCCCATACAGAAATCGTTTCACCTTCACCGTGTTTTCTTGTTGTAAATTTAAGTAGTAAATCTTTTTCATTAGGAAGACGACATACAAACTTTTAACTCTTTCTATTTCCCAGCAGACACACAACGTTGTACTAACGTTGTATTTATCTTAAAATTGCATTTTACGTTACTTAACGTTTATCCAACGTTGAGTTAACGTAATTTTTTTAACGTAATGTTCTTACGTTGAAATAACGTTGACGCAACGTTAAAAAAACAGAAGTATTAACCTAACATTCTAAAGTTGAGCTAACAAACGGACAACGTAAAAAAACAGAGAAATATTAAGGTAGTTCTGCTAACTATAAAAAAATCTACCTTAATTTTTTCTTTATTTTCTTCTTAAAGATGGCGTGTGAGAAGAGTAAGCGGTAAGTTAAAAAGTAAGAGGTAAGCAAAAGATACTCAAAATGACTCAAAATGAGGTTTTGATTTTAAAAAAAAAAAAAGAAGACCATATATATTACTGATTTGGGGAGAGATGTAGGAAAGTGCTGCTACATTGACTAATTTATGGATAACATGCAAGGTAATGCTGCTACGTCGACTGAGGGTTTGGGTTGGGACAGGTATAGATCAATCGATGTAGCAGCGCTCTCCTACATTTCTCCTCAAGTCAGTAATATATCTGATCTTTGTTTTTTTTAAAAATCAAAACCTCATTTTGAGTCATAGTATCTTTCGCTTACCGTTAGAAGATAGGAAAAAAGCTTAGTTAGAAGGTAATTACCTAAGTTTGAAGCTTTGAGTTGTCTTTTAAAAGACATTCGATAAGTTTTCACAAAATATTTGAAAATAAACAGCGCACAATTATTTAAAACTTTGAATTGCTGATAAAAGTCTTAATAAATGGTTAATTAAAAAAGGTAAAAGATTTGATTTGATTTTTTATTGCTGTCAAACCATGTCCTATAAATTATAAAACAGTTTTTGTTACGTTATAGAATGTTTTATTATGATAAATTAATCTTTCTATTTTAGAAAAATAAATATAAAAATGATTAACTTCTAGATTTTACCATGCTTATTGAATAAATGTTTAACAGTAAGTATTGTATTTCTGAATAAATATATTATAGCAGTGTTTACATACAGTTCTTTTCAGGTTAACCATAAATACTTAGCTCGATACCATTAAAATGTGTTCAAATTTTAATTTTTTTGAATTTTGACAATACAAATTTGTATCCAAATAATAGAAATATTCAAATAATGATGTAACTGCTGTAAAATGCAAAGATAATTAATGATGAGATACATACACAGAAAAATATTTTCATATTATTACCAGTGATGGAGTGAAACATTTCATTTAGGGTATTCATTACTATAATTTTCCTTTTTTTAATCTTATTTTAAGTTTTAAAAGGTTGTGCTACTGTTTTATATTACTTTAATTGAATCAAAATTTTATAGCTAAGTTTAGATTTTTTTTTAAATAAGAGGGAATAATATGTCTAATATTTTACTTTAGATGTAAGGAAACTACAAACGAATATCAAATCGGTTAGAAACTAATACTAATTCAAATAAAGCTGCTATGACGACCCTTTAAATCTGATAGGTACTCACTCCAAGTAGTATAGTATAGTATTTTGAAATCAACTGTGGAAAATGAATTTCTATTAATTGATCACTCTGCTTATATTTCGACAAACAATGTAAGTATATTATTAATTTGAAACCGGAAGATTAATTTTTCATATATCTTCACCAAGCATCTGCTATGCATTAAGTGTAAAAAAAAATCAAATTATAAAGTAAAATAAAGTGTATTTTTAAATTTTCATTTATAGAAAGCAGAGAGAGTCTTCAACAAAAAATCAAATAAATGATCATGTTGCAAATATTGAAAAGGACTCTCCATTGGTAAATAAATCCCAAACAGTATGTATAGAGAATGCAAGCAATTGTTAAGCAGTTATATTTATTAGTGTTTAGTTTCTTTTTGTATAATATAGTATATACTATGCCTATAATCTTCTTGTATATTCACATTTTTTGCATTTTTTTGTATATTCGTTACGTTAAACTAATGAACTAAAAAAAAAAAGATCAACAATATTTTGCAAACTAAAGTTTAACGTTGCCATTTCGTTGTAGAAAAACCTATGTGTTTAGTTTTTTAAGTTCTCTATCGTTTGATATACCACACAAATATAATAAATCAATTATTAATGAGTTGTTAAGATTTTTTATTTCAGCTAGTACACAAAAACTTATTTGTTAATTATCGCAAAATGATTTTAGATTTTTTGCATTTCCCTTGAATACTGACGATGCAATATATATATATATATATATATATATATATATATATATATATATATATATATATATATATATATATATATATATATATATATATACACATACATATATATATATACACACATACATATATATATATATATATATATACACACATACATGTATATATATATATATATATATATATATATATATATATATATATATATATATATATATATATATATATCTGTTATACATATATTATATATATATACATATATAACTAACTTATTATTCCTAGCTTATTTAACAATAATAACAACAACTTAATAAATAAAACATATTATACTCACAAGAGATATTTACTTTGTTGATTTTTGATGTTTTTTATTTAGTTAGAAACAACTTTTTTTTTTTTCCAAAAATTTTATTAAATAAAAAGGCAGACATTCAAAAATGTTAAAACTCACTGTGTAACCAGCATGAAGTGATAAAAACGTAGACTGCAAAAAAAAAAGCACATGTAAATATATTTTTACTTGTGAAAATATGCCTTTGAGGAAAATTAATAAACAAAAGTTTGCTGAGATTAAAAGTAACTATTTTAAAACATTAAAACACGCTTTGCATAGAATTTTAGTTATAACTTTAAGTTAATAACTTTAAGTTATAACTTTAAGTTAAAACTTAAAGACTAGTAACAAATGTACCGCTCCGTATCTAGTGTTGTTTTTAATACTTATTAACCGGTGTTTAATTAAACCTACTACAATGAATTGATATTATACCATATTACTACAGAGGTAGCAAGAATATTATTTCACTTCTAAAAAGTCTATTTATCGTAGAAAATTTATAAAAAATAAAAAACTGGCTACCTCTGTAGTAACATGAAGTGATAAAAACGTAATATATAATAATAATGATAGTAACATAGTCTAATCAATGAATCTTTACGGACACACTAAAACAATTATCCAAACATTTTTTTTTCTATTCTTGGTTTTTAATTTACAAAATGGATCATAAATACTTTTTTATTAACCAATGCTAACTTGTTTTGGTTAAAAAATATTTAAAATATCAAAATTAAATTTTTTTTCAGAACAGTAAGGAAAACCCTATTTCCGCTTCGCGACCCATATTGTACCGTTTAAACTCGGTTGATTTTAACAATATAAACAATCGCTCTCCCCAATCTCCCCGATGAAAAAGTAAATAGTTCTAAATCTGATAGAAATACAAGTACTTCTAGTCAGTCATAATCATACTCAGTCAAATTACCAAAAATAAACCTAAAACCATTTAATGGTCAGCCTGAAAATTGGTTGTCATTTTATGAGAACTTTGAATGTGCAATTGCCAATAACAATGATATATCTGGCATCCAAAAGCTAACGCATCTTCGCAGTTTAGTTGAAGGACGGGCATCTTCTACTATTAAAGGTCTTGCTTTAACTAATAGCAATTTTGATGTTGCCATGAATCTACTTAAAGAGGGGTACAATAATAAACAACTACTCATATCAGCTCACATGACCTTTTTATTTTCATTAGATAATATTAATGATATTAGAGACGCATTAATGCTTCGGAAAACCTATGGCAATCTAGAAATTCAAATACGTAGCTTAGAGAATTTGGGTATAACCTCTTCTATGTATGGTCCTTTGCTTGTACCAATTTTCATGCAAAAATTACCTGAAGAATTAAATCTTATTATCTCAAGACAATTTCAATGCTGTGACTCTTGGGATATAAAAACAATTCTAGAAATTTTTAAACCTAAATTTCAAGCGTATGAAAAGTCAATTTCGAATGCTTCTGCTTATGATCGAAGACCCTTACCTATTGAGACATCCTTATCTATTGAGACATTGCATTCAAGCTCCTCATATAACAATAGAAGAAACTATAGCACTTTTTACAATAAACATCTTGATAAAAATGAAAGTTTTAAGTGCGTCTTCTGTGACAAGGATCATTTGTCCCAACAATGCATGTCTGTAACACAATTAGATACGAGGAGGAAAATTTTAAAAAACGAAAATTGTTGCATCATTTGTTTACGCATTGGACAATTACGTATCTTTCAAATTTGATCTCGCATAAAGTGTTATGAATGTTCAGAGAGACATCATTCAGTCATGTGTGATAAGAAAAATGCTCCGACTACCAGACAACCAACTAACGTCTGTTGCTTTAGTTACTATAAAACCTGGTACCACTGAATTACGTAATTGGATAATTTTATTTGATAGTTGCTCCCAATTGAGTTATGTTTTACCCTATATTCGAGAAAGACTTCATTTAGAAACTATTGATCAAAAGAAAATATCTATTAAAACATTTGGAAATCAGTGAAATCATTTAAAACATTTGGAAATTACTGAAAATCTAGAGAAAGTCCAATTCTGTGTTCTTGATATGAATGGTGCTCGCATTCCCATTTCATGTTTTGTGAAGGATATATGTGCTCCCAATAATGGTCAAAGCATAAAGTTTGCTATTGAGAATTACACCCATTTAAAAGATTTGAGGTTGGCAGACACGAACCTTTTCTTCATTTTGCTGAAGGAAATGTTTGTGTTGATATCCTTATTGGTGCTGATTTCTAATGATCCGTTGTAGATAATGAGATAATTTGAGGTATTGAGGGTCCTGTTGCTATTAAATCCAAAGTTGGTTTTTTTATTGAGTGAAAATGTTTTTGGTATTTCAGATAGTTGTGGTGTGTTTCACTCTCATATTTTGGAAATTGCTTCTGAATTCTGCAATGATAAAACTGTTTTTCATAATTCTATGTCATCTTTTTGGGGTTCTGAAACTATAAGAACAGCAAGATCTGACATTAACATCTGACATACAACCAAAGTTCTTGGTCAAGCATGAGATAAAGGTTTGGACGAATTGACATATTCATTTAATGATATTCTTGAAACCGTTAAAAATATTCCTTTAAAAAGAGATGTTATGAAATTTATTGCCAGTATTTTTGAGCCAATGGGACTTATTAATCCTGTCGTCGTCAAATGTAAGTGCTTCATTCAGAGATTGTGTGTTAAAAAATTTTCTTGGGATGACTTGTTGTTTGGACACGCTTTAGATGAGTTTAGATGAACGACATCATACTAGATTTTCGTTTATTAAATAAAAATTTGTCTTGATGGATTCTAACTGACTCTTACTGATCCAACACTAATATTAAACTTGAGTTTCATGCCTTTGCCGATGCAAGCCTAAAAGCTTTTGGTTGTTGTATCTATCTTAGATGTATTATTAATGAATCACACTGTTTTTTCTCACTCATTGCCTTTAAACCTAGAGTGGCCCCCATAATTAAATCAACAAATCCAAGACTGGAGTTAAGAAAAAAAAGCATCAATAAAGTGCTTCAAATTAGTACATAACCTTGCAATGGCTTCAAAAAATGTTTTAAATTGTTATGCATCTGACCTTGCCATCATTAAAAGTTATTTGTATTTAAAAACTAAAGAATTTATTTTTTTTCCTTTTTTGCCACTTTCTAAGGATTTTGAGCCACTGTGTGCCTTCGACGTTAGACGTTGAGTACTTGTACGTTGACTTGTTACATCCGCGCCCAACATGCATTACTTTGCATTTCTCAACGTTGAAATGCAAGAGCCAAATATGTGATCATTCCACTGCTCTGTCAACGTTATCTTGGAGAGTGATGTTGTCCGACTCCTTTTTAATTATCCCTATTATTTTGCTGTCGTCGGCAAACAGTTTCATATGATGAGTAATACTGTCCGGCAGGTTGTTTACAAAGAATACGAATAGCAATGGGCCGAGCCTTGAGGCACTCCACTATTGACTGATTTCCATTGAGAAGTAATGCCGTTTATAACCACTCGTTGACATCGATCCAGTCAACGAGAGCGCCTTGAATACCGTACGCTCTTAGCTTATGAAGAAGGCGTTTATGTGGTACTTTGTCGAACGCCTTTGCAAAGTCTGTGTAAATGACGTCTACTGTGTGTCTGCAGTGAGTTGTTTCCGTCATGATGTCCCGAGTTTCTAATAGGTTTGATACGCATCTCTTACGACGAATAAAGCGATGCTGGTTTGGAGAAATTAGACCATTAGCAACGCAGTGTTCCATTATTCTTTTTTGTAAAATACTTTCCATAATTTTGCAAGGTAAAGAACTGAGCAAGACTGGCCGGTAGTTGGATACTTTTAGCCTACTCCCTTTTTTAAAATAGGTGTTACATTCGATTTTTTCCACAAGCCAGGAACTACACCAGTTGCAAACGAGCACTTATAGATAAGCGAAAGAGGCTTGGCTAAGGTAGCTGAAATTTACTAAGGACCCGTGGATGTAAGCCATCGTAGCCGGTTAATTTTCTTTCATCAAGGTTGTTTATGCATTTTTGTACTATATTGATAGAGAAATTTGCTGGATCGATGACACAAACTGCTTCAGTACGACTTTCAAAGCCTAGCATTGAACCTTCGGGCTCTAAAACAAAGATTTGAAATAGTTGATTGAAAATAGTTATTTAACGATGCGCATATATCGCTGGTATCGGTTGTGATGTTGCTATTGACCGTTTTAAGCGATGTAATGTTGTTACTTACGCTCTGCTTGCTTCTTAATATGCATGTAAGCGTTTAGGGTTGCTTTCGGAATCTCTGACGAGTAGCTCTTTGCAAATTGACCTTCGATGAAGCAGTGTGCTTGGCCCATTGGAATGTCACCAAAATAATCGCCTTGTTTAATGAAGATTACGTTATAATAAGATCGAGTGTGCTAGTAGGCTCGACGTGTTGACTACTACGGTAGGTTGGTTAAGTGACATTCATCAAGGCACTACTGAAACCTGATGTTGCCTTGACGCTCACCTCTCACGTGAGCAACAGTTGCAATGCCGCCGTTAACTTCGATAGACTCATAAGATTTATGGCTAAAATTAAAATCGCCATACAGTAGTATTGCAGAGCAGTTTATATTAGGCAGTATCTGTTGAGCGGTAGTGATCAATGTGATACATATAGTAAGAATTTGATAATTTTCGTCGTATGGACGATATAAGAAGCCATAGAGAAATGATTCTTGACCAAGTTTTATTTTTCGCCAGGTTTGCTCAATTTATGTTGAGTTGAGCTGAGTAGAACTAACTTCACTGACTATGATATCGTCTCTTGTGTAAATTGCAACTCCACCGCTCCTTTTGTCTCTGTCTTTGCGATGTGGTTGGTAGCCAGGTACGGCAATGTCTGATAAATCTGTGAACCAAGTTTCCACAAAAGATATGACGTGTGGCCGGCTGAATATATGTAGAGCTGATAGTCTAGCAATGAGCTCTTGGCGTTTTTTATTTTTGAGTGAACATGGTTTGTTTGCCCAGTAACACAGATGGCTAAGTGAAACTGTAGAAGCGTCGGGTTGTATCGGTTTTATTTCTGCTTTAGTTATTGGTCTAGGACGTCTAGTTGGCAGTGGAGATTTTTGAGTTAAGAGCGGCTGTGCGGCTAGCGTAGTCTGATAGAGCTTTGGTTGGGGATGAAAATACGTAGCACTGATTGGACACTAATTTGATGACATCGATGCAACAGATGCGACCTGTTTTTCAATGTATAATATTCCGAAACGGATTATCGAGAATATTAGCAGCGGCAAGTTTGTCGTTAAGCTTTTTGAGTTAGGTGCGTGTGGTGTTAAACTCGGTTTGTTGCTCTGGCGTTCTGTCTTCACGTACTTAGACACCCTTGTATATCTCTTGTTTGTAGTGTGCTTATTTTTTGAGTATTTTCGCTCGAGATGAAAGATTTGATAACGAAACCTAGATAATGTTCGAGTTTGACAAATTTTGTTTTGCTTTTGCTTGATTTGAGGCGGTTAACACGTGCGATACCAGTAACATCCTCCAATCCTGTTGCTACAAAAAAATGCTCAACAAGCTTTTTATCATCTACAGTACTAGACTTATTAGAACCGACTACAATGACATTTAACTCGCGACTTCAAATATTTTTATTTTGAGCAACAATAAAAGTACTTAACTGCTGCCATTGCTGCTTGCTCTCATCTGATTTGTCCTTAAGCAAAGATGCAAATGATGGTGTGGCTGTTGATTTTATTTCTTTCATCTCATTAATTTGTTTTACCAGTAAGTCAATTTTATCTTTCAGGGCTTTTTCTCTTAATTCACAAGATCGTTTCTCTTCCGCTAGTGCAACAAGTAGAGTTGATCATAAGAGCAATATCGTTCTGGTAACTTTTTATGAGAGTAGCATTTAAATCCTTTAGATCTAGTGCCGCTTTAAAAGCGTTGTTAGCTATTTCTTCGATTACTAACATAATTAGCAATGAAATGCAATTAACAATTACAAGTTTTTAAATTTTTAATATTTGTTACAATTTATTACAAATTTTAAAAATTTAATTTAAAGTTTCAATAAAATTGATATTTTATTTGATTATATGAATATACCTTAATCACAGTTCACAAATATAGGTTTTAGATATAAAATGATATGACCCCGGAAGTTTCAATGGATTTAGGTCACTAATATCATACATTATGAGGATCTGACTTTTAAAAAAATCTAATATGTGGCCCTTTTTGAGAAAATTCAGTTTGAAAATTGCGAAAATTTCATAAAATTTTGAAGGATTTTTAATAGTTTAACTTCTTTAACTAGTATTTAAATCAATAATATGGTTGATAATACAATGTTTATTATTACTTTTTGTTAAATATAACAAGACTGAAAAATTTTAGTTAAAAAATCAATGAAAATATATCCTTTAATAATATATTAAAACTTTGACAAGGTTCTTTAATTACAGGTTATTTTTATCTTTATCAGAAAAGTATAAATTATAGTATAACATAAATTATAATGAAATACCCATGTACTGGCACAGACAATATTATTAAAAGCAAAAAAGTACATTTTATATTCTACCTCCTTACAGTATTCTTGGGAACCACGTAAGATTGCGTGATTGCGTGAATGTCTTCTTTGTAATTGGGATCCAAACTGTTTCCGAATGTTGCTTGAACTACGACGCGGAACTTTTGCAGGGGTTTTAATAGAGGTAGTAGCTCTGCTGGTTACAGATTTTCCAGCTCATAGAATTGTTCTAGCATCCATTTTGAAGTATTTCCATCATAAGTTTCACTTAGATATCCTTTTCTTAAACATCCTAAGCTTGAAACCCACATCTCAAACTCGGGCCACAATTTGGTTAGGAATGATGACATATAATTTACAAGGCCCATCAGTATGTGAAGTTCTGTCAAAGGTATAACATCTAACATCAACATGGATTTGTCTTCTTCCTTGATCAAGCAAGGCTTCACAATATTCGATGTAAAAATAGTATTTATTAAAGTCTGATAATATGCAGTACTTTTTAAGGCAAAGCATTATCTTTGATATATATTATTAACATCACCTTGAAGTCCTGCATCCTTTTGTGTGGCGATCCAGCCTCGCAATATAGTATATACCAATCATCTAAAGATCTCAAAGTTCTGAGATCTCCAGCAGCAATACTTGATGTACCTTCACACCAGGCACATGAATGTTTTCCTCCATGTGCCTAGAATAATTTATATAAGGTTCATGATTTACATTTTATCAAGTAGTACATGCATATACTTGCATGTACTACTTTTTACATTACTTGAACACATATATATGTGTTCAAGTAATGTAAAATATATACAAATTTGGATTATAATATATATGTTACCAAAATTCCCAACTATATATTGATAAGTTTCATTTTTAATGCCAGAGAATATTTGCATTCGTGCAGATATATGCTCTCGACAATCTGCAATAAGTTATCATGTGTCTCTTGTAAGTTATCTGCATATGCAAAAACGACAGAACCATTGGTTTGAGAGTATGTTCCTTTGTCCCCATGTCGTCCTCTCTTTCTTTTTCAGGCTCGAATATGTTACAGATTACTTTCAAGGAACCTCCACTTAAATTGAACATGAAATTGAGGGAACATTTTACTAAATACTATATCAAAAGAATGCTAAACTTTTAACCTTGGTTACCTGAATCAATTAAAACTCTGACGAAGGTGCAGTAGTAGTTTTGCCTTCTGAAATCCATCACAAAGCTGAGAAACTCTGTAAGGTCTTTAAAAAAAGTAAGGTCTCTTGAAACTACCTTTGTAAGCCTATCGTTTATCTTATCTTCAGCTTGAATTGTCTTAACAGCATACAAATCTGAAAGGATCTTGCTCCTCTCGTCTAGTTTTGCCTTCATGAATGATTCAAATTTAATATCGCATTTTCGAAGCCCCTGCAACATCTGCTTATTCATATACTGACTAAGTCCTAATTTATATATTAGAGGCTGGATCTCTTCAAATTTTACTTTCTTTTTTTATTCAATTTGTTTGCCAAGAATTACAGGAATTAATGCTACTCCTGTAATAAAATTTAATAACTGCTCTTACATATTTGAAAAAGAGCTAATACTGAAAATATGAAAATTTTTATTTCACATGTTATTTATAGTATATTAGATAGGAAACCTAACCTGTTGAAATACTGATCTTTTCTCCAAGGTTTGTCTGTGAAGATATATAGATGTTTTTGAGCAGAGTTGAAGTAACTTACTGTTGTACCTTTGATGATCTGCTACTTAGGTGGCTTGAAACATTTACCTTCTCCTGCCCAAGAGAACATTTGTGGGGTAAACCTTTACCAAGGCTACAAAAGCAGTTAGGGCATAAAATAAGAGGTTTTTCTGACTTCGACTTTTCAATTCTAGCTTTAGTTTTCTCTAGCACCCTATGATCCATGGACTTTACCATAGAACAGACTGTACACTGTATGATACAGTCGCTTCCAGACTTGAAAAGCATTAGGTCCGCTTGCTTCCAGTTTTCAGTAACATTTATTGGTATAGGATTATTGGAAGCCAGCTTGCACATGTATGATTTGTATGATGAACAAATTCCTTATAATAAAATTAAAGTTATGAATTCAAAAATAATATCTGTTTTAAACGAAGAACATTGTTGTGAGGGAGCTGTAAGAGCTGTTTTCTTTTTAAAAAAAAATTCGTTCAATACATATTAAATTGTCAAAACAACTGTCAAAACACAATATTAAATTGATTACAATACTTAACCTATTGTATTTAAAGTTTTAATGTAAGTTTTACCTGTTGGATACTCAAACACATGTCTTGAATAGTTGGGATTGATATGCTCTTTGATAAATTTCTCCAGTGTCAGGTTTATCGGTATACAATTTAAAACTTTCAGGTGGCAGCAAGCACAAACCATTCTCTGATTGTCCTCGTGACTTCTCTTATACTTATTATTTTTAAAGAGTAGGCGTGGCATAACCTTTTGGTTCTTTAAACTAGTTTTGTAGATTTTAATTTTTTATTTTTGCAGACTATCTATTTAAGACATATAAGTATATATCTTTCTACATATCTAAGTTTCGAAAGTGAGCATAAAAAGACAGTAAAAACTAGAATAAGTGTTTATAAGAAATACTATTTTATTGTAATCCATTATGTATAGAGATATATAGATATATGTAAATAATAAAAACGAGAATACATAAAAAATATTACGACTGCAATAGCAGAATCATTATGTTAACATATATACATATATATATATATATATATATATATATATATATATATATATATATATATATATATATATATATATATATATATATATATATATATATATATATATATATATATATATATATATATATATATATATATGACTAGTTATGCAATATAGCTACAAATATTGATATAGAATGGGAATCAGATCTAATTTTTCGGGTTTTTAACTAAAATGTCATAGTCTTGTTATATTTAACAAAAAATAATAATAAACATTGTATCATCAACCATATTGTTGATTTAAATACTAATTAAAGAAGTTAAACCATTAAAAATCTTAAAAAAATATTATGAAACTTCCGGGGTCATATCATTTTATACCTAAAACCTATATTAATGAACTGTGTAATATATACTTTAATATAATAATGTTATACGTATATAACTTACTAATATTAGTAATTTGATTACAAATATTAGTAAATATATAGTGATAAATTTTCCGTAAATATATTTATCAATTGATAATAATTTTTGGATTTTGTCAAGGCACAAAAAATGCAAAAAAAAATTAAGAAAAAAGTTGAAAATTTATTCTCAAAACTTAATGAATAGAACAATAGATTAGAAAATATCGTTTACACGTTTAAACGTTGGCGGTTAAACTACGAGCAAAAATTGAAAGGTTTACAAAACTCTTTAAAACAAGAAAAAAAATTTAAAAAACTCTGTAAAAATAAATGCGAACTAAAGCATAAATAAAATCTTAGTCACAACTATTTTTACAATAATAATATATAAATAAAAATATATATAATAAAATATAAGTATATATAAATATAGGTGCACGAAGTACGACAAAACTGTTATTGTAGACACGAATATAGGCAATATAATATACTATGATTTGAAAGTTGAAAATAAATAATACGCTAATAAGATGAAGCAATAATAGAGAAAGAAATAATGTTAGAATAAAGAAAATAAGAGGAAAAAGAAATAAAAAGAATACGAAAAAAAAAATATATATATATAAAGCCCTGAAAACTAAGGTCGAACAAAAACACGTCTTATCGACTCAAAGGCTAAAGCGTAATATTGAACATGACTTAAACAATATAATCATTTTCAAACAGTACTTGAACATTTATAAAACGATGGAAGACTGAGTACCTAACAGAACTGAGGGAGTTCCATAAATCTAAACGAAGTATTGGTAGCGTTCAAATAACTGTCGACGACATTGTTTTGATAGAAGATGGAAATCACGTTTCCATCTTTAGACCCAAAAAACTTGTTCCTGTTGAATACACGAATCAAAAAGAAGGCATTAATGAACTTAAACTTACATTTGTAAATAAAAATGACATTCCTCTTGTAATAAAACATGGAATAAAAGACGGAATAAAAAGAATTTACGGCTTTTTGTTGTTAAGTGAAAATATGTAAAATGGAAGCTTATATTTTTAGAGAAATAACCTTGAAGTATCGTATTGATTTGATACCTATTTACCTTTAGCTTAGTAGATCACTTTCAAGATTCTATAGGGGAAAGCATTAAGGATACAACTTTTTGATTACATTGCCACATATTTTATAGATACGATTTTTGTAAATTGCAAACTCGTGGTATTAAAATTTAATAACCCTGCTAAAAAGTATTTTTATCATGGTTAATTAAAGAAATTTATAACTGTTCGAAAAAAACACTGATTTGTTAAGGTCCATCAACTCGAAAATAGCGTCATTAGAGGTTATGGATAATAATGGTATAATAAAAACAAAATGCAATATTATTGAGATTTAAATCTTTTACAGAAAACAAAAAAGTTTTATTTTCGGTGTAAATCCGGTCTAGTTTATATTATAATTTATCAAGTATGTAATATATACTAGATAAACTATAATATAAACTAGACTGGATTCACACCAAAAATAAAACAAGTTTCAACAGTAGTATTTTAAACACGTTTTATGCTTTTTTCATTATTTAACTAAAATAATACTTTAGTTTATCTAGTAGTTTATCTTTAAATAAATTGAGGTTTTTAAACTTTATTGTTGCAATAGGTAAAGTTATCAACTGAAACAAAAATTTAAAACAAATTTTTTTTCAGAGTTTGACTGAACAGTTTGTGGAAATAATCAGTATTATTTATTTTAACTTTATTTAAAAATATGACCAATTTTTTTTTATCACTAACTCTTTTTACGTCATCTTTAATGTTGTTTTAGCTAAACATTAATAAGTTAGTAAAGTAGGAAATTAGAGATAAACGATTTGTTGTTCAGGAGATTAAAGATTAATAAGTTAGTGACGCAGGAGATTAGAGAGTAAGAGACTAGTTGCTCAAAGATTAGAGAAGTTGTTTTCTTATAAAGAGATCACAAATTTGCTCCACTATTTTATCAGTAATACCATTTAACAAATTTTAAATACAATGATAAACTGAATATTCTTCTTATATTTTTAAACGGTAAAAATATTAGGTTGTATTGCTTTTTTTCCAGTTAAGTGCCAATTTTTTAGTTAATTAGGTTACGTATCACAGAGCATCGCGGAATAGGATTTAACCAGGAAGTCCACGCCTTCTTCCTTACCAATGTTGCATATATGACCGGAGCTGGCTGCGAACCACAGACCTACAGTTCTGAAGCCAGAACTTTAATCACTACACCACAGCTGCTATACTACACAACAGCTGCAATATGAAAGAGCGATTGCTATATTCTGACTCTTTGGCAAACAGAAAACGCTAACCTGCTTTTTTTCGAATTTTAAAATTAGTAGCGCATTAGCGCAATAACTCAACGCAGTTAATGCATATTGTTTTATATTATTTTAAATTTTTTTTTTATTTAATGTAAAAATTTAAACGTGAAAACAACAAAATTCGATGTATGGCTAGTTAGACTTTAAAAGTTTAAACTCTTAAGGTTTATTCAAAAGTCTGAATTCAAATTTTAAATATTACTGTGACATGCATCACCTGTATATTACACTGCCTTTTTTTTTTTATTTACGTATGTTTACATTATCGTCTTTGTTGATTTTTACATCTTCTTTAAATTACAGGGGGTTATTTAAAAGTATATCAGATTCTGTACAGAACGTGTTTTATACGTTTATAACGAATTAAAACGTTGAAACACGTATTTTATACGTCTTAAAAAGTTTTGTGCACGTAGGGATGTAAAACAGCGGGTAGAATTTAAATTTTATTCAGCGAATCCAGAAGACAAAAGAAAAAAACAGACTTATAAAACAAGCAAATCAATCTTTTGTTTTATATAATGAACCAATGAATGTTGTTTCGAACCATATTAAAATAATACTTGAAAATAGATTTACGAATAGATTTGAAGGCCATATTTACTAGTCACTTTCAAGAGTAAATTTTGCAAAATGCAGAAACTCTAAAACGTTCTGTATCAGTTTTGTTGTTGTTGTTTTATAATAAATTTTTTCTGAGATTACTTATTTGCTTAAATATCAAAAGCAATTTCATGCTTCTGTATATGCTTTGAACATGTTTAATACTTAAATACTAGTTAAAATAATCAAGTAGCCTATACAGTATTTTTATTCTAAGATTATTATTAATCCCAACCTTTTTTAAACTACTGGTAACACTCTACAAATCTTATTTATTATTTTTATAGTGTAACATGTCGTCATGGAAATAATACTTATAAATTGTGCAAAAAGGAAATTGCACTTTGTAATAGTGAAATTAAGGTGTCCTAGTATCAGTGGTGCTTAATTTTCTTTGAAGTGATAAGTAGTGCTGAAAATCATTGATTAATTTTGTTAATATGCTTTGAATTGTTTTGTTGAAATACACAAACCTTGCATGAGATTTTTCAAACCTGAAAAAAAAATGATATCCAGCAATTATTAACTTTATTATAAATTATAACGTAACATAAATACAAGTTATTTTTCAAACAGTGAATTAAAAACAAAAATAGGCTTAAGCTGTAGATATATGGTAAGTACAGACTTTAAAATTTTGGGATGGCAGATATCAAATTATTTCCTGGATAGCCAAACGAGTCTTCAGATTAGATACAACAATAATCAGCTTTATTCAAGGAAAGATGTGTCTTCATGTTATAAACAGACAGCTTTGTTTAATAAAAGTAGTTCCAGATCTCAACCTTAGATTTTGTCAAAGAATATTGTAAATTTAAACAGAAAACAGGATATCATCTGCAAGAGTATTTTCAATTTGAAAATTAGTTCATCAAGCTGGAACTTATATTCAACTGAAAATCAGTTCATCAAACTGGAACTTATTTACAGGTTATGAAAGATTTGAAAAAATTTGTCACTGGTCTTCTTGCTCTAAATTAGAGTGCAGAACGTTCTACTAAAACTTGGTTAAGATTTCATTGAAACAATCAAAAACAAAAGAAAACGATCAAGCAAATTTAAATGCTGTTGCTGATCATTGTTTAAAGTTTAAAATAAAAAATGAAAAATCTTAAATAAAAACTTTTGCATATAAATAGCCTCTGAACAAAAGATGTACAATTCTGAAAATGTTTTATATTTACAATACACAGCAAACAATGTTAACTAGCAACTTTTGCAGATATGCCATTTCCAAGAAAATGAAATATGTTTTTTAGTCATATTCCTAATGCTCAAGCTTTAAAAAGCGTTCTTGTATATCTTGTAAGCAATAAAAAACTTTCTTCTGTTCTTGTACATACAGATTTTTTTTTTTGCAACACTATACCTTTACTAAATGATTTTCATATATCAAATAAGCACTTTTGAGAACTCAAGGATTAAAAGATTTGTAATCAAAAACATGTGTTGTATAAATGTGTTGTATAAATGTGTTGTATAAATGTGTTGTATGTGAGTAAAACTCAAAAATATGCTTATTATACAATTGTTTTATAATAAAGTCTGAGTTTATACTTAAATATAACAACACGTAACGTGCCGTTTGTTTTAGGTCAATTAAAAAAACATTTCTACGGTCAAATAAAATGATAATTTAAATTCATGGTGTATGATCGTACTGCAAGTTTTTGATATATGTATTACATACATATTTGATATCAAGTAACCATGACCGAGACCATGTTTTTTCAAACCGAGATTAGACCGAGACGAGAAGTTAGTACTTCTCGTGAGACCGAGAACGAGACGAGAAGTTTAACAACTTTTGAAATCAAATTTATTAAAATCCATTAAAAAATTAAAAATGTACACATGGTCTTGACAAATAGACACAAATGACATTTGTCAAATGTAAACAACTTTTTCAAATATTAATTCAGAATTTTTTTGCAAAACTTTCCCAACAAGACAATGTTTTCTCTGATTAAGATTATTTGTTCTACTTTTTCTGGGTGTAAGTTGTGCCTGGATGATCGGACGACATTTCCACCTGAGCTAAAAACTCACTCTGATTTAGTTGAACTTGATGGAATAGCTAAAATTTGGCTAGCTAATGAAGAGAGTTCTGGCAATGTATTTGAATGTAATTTCCACCAAAATTTTTGTTGTTTGAAATTTTTTGAAGAGCTTCAAGTGAAGTCCCTTTAAAGCAGGATTTAAGTAGTTTGCTGCAGCACTCAATAAGTTTCCAGTGTGACAAAGAGGAAATCTTTTCTCAGTGCAGCTTTTAAAGTTTTTTACATACAAGGCACCGTAGCCATTTTTTCCATCCATGACAAAATTGATCAATTTTGTCATGGATTAAATAAAGAGAATCGGTGACAGTGTTAATTGTTGGAATAGACTCAGCAAACTACGTTTCTGTAGCTTCTTTAAGTGATGCCAAAATTTCTACTGCTCCCTCGATTGATTTCCATTGTGATGCACTGATGGTGAATAAAAATATCTTCATTTGCACATAAGCTGATAATTACACTCTTTAGATGTAGGACAGAAGCCATGCAATCCAGTTCACTATTCCATCTTGTGTCAACAGATTGGCGTAACTGTCTAAAATGGATTCCTTGAGCGTCTGATTCTGATTCAAGCAACTCAGCTGCAACTGTTGAATGGTGAATTAAAGAAGCCAAATCTTTGCATGTTTGCAACGCATCATCCATTCCAGCAGTCATTCCAAAAGAGTCTCGAACTGCACATTGCAAAATATGATTGTTGCACAAGTATTGGTCAAGGCGCTTTGACAATTTGACTGCAAGTTTCATGTTTCTTGCCTGGTCGTTCACGCAGTACATTGGCAAATCAGCAGGCAAATTTAGTTCTTCTAAGAAAGAATCCAGCTTTCCTTCACTTAAGATACCTTTGTGTCTGCCTGGAAACTGTTGGACATGGGGTGTCCAGTAATGTAGTCTCCAATTTTTGTCAATAGCATGAAAAGTCCAAGAGATGTAGCTGTCCTGAGCTCTAGAAGTCCAAAGGTTAGAAGTAAATGCAGCACTTTTTAGATTTGGCGTAATCAACGTTATTATGCTCTTCATTCCAGCTTGAACTTCTCTTGACCGAATTGAAAGCTTTCTTGAATATGTTGTTCTCTGATTAAGGCTCAGTTAAGGGTTTGCAATGTCAAACAATTTCTTGAAACCTCTTTCTTCGACTCCTGAAAAGGATGCTAGATCAGTGCAAAAATAATCCAGCATTGCAGAGTCAAACTGTTTTTGAATGGAACTTTTTTTGTCATATTTGGACTTTGTTTCAAGCATTTCACCCATGGTTCGTTGTTTCTTCTTAGGAGGAGGAAGAAGAGAGTCGTCAATTTTTTTCAGAATACTCAACGTAATCTTGGCTGTGTTTTTTTTCGTGGTGACGATGAAGCTTGCTTGTGTTTCCATCTTTTGTTTTCAAAGACTTTTTGCACGCCTTACATTCAGCACCGTCACTTGTTTTTAGAAAATATCTCCAGATTTTGTTTTTTCTTGGTGACATTTTTGATTGTTGAAATGAGGCAAGAATATTTTTTTTCAATATGAACAATATGTGTCATGTTGAATTCCACTGGTAAACTAATGAAATTGCACAATTTTATACAAAAAGTTTTTGTATTTAAAATCTATTTAAAAATATTTAAAAGCTAATTAAAATTTTTCAAATAGATTTTTTTTTAAAATTTAATTAAAAAATCTAATTAAAAATCTAATTAAAAATTTAATTTGTTTTTGTCAAAAACAAATTAAGTTTTTAATTACATTTATTAAAATCACGGAGTCAAAATATTAATGATTTAAAAAAACAAATTATTAAGCATTTTGTAAATTATAATAATTTTTAATTTGGAAAATAATATAATATTTAAGTCTCGCTCTACTTCTCGCGAGAATTCTCTAATTTTTGTTTCTCACGAGAAGTCCCATTTCTTACGAGAAACGAGAACGAGACGAGATCTCGCTCACGGTTATATATAAGTTGTGATTTTTTTCCTTTAAATGAATTTTTTTTTTTCAAATAAAGTTTTACAGATATCACTTTTACACAAATAAAAAACGTGTTTTTGGTATTTTTAATCTGTTCGGACCTTAGAAAATGGTAAAAACTAAAAAGTTATTTTTTTTTTGGTACACCCAAATTAACAAAGTACTTGTATGATTCTTTCTATTTTTCTAAAACAATAGACACCGGTTTGTATTGCTTACAAACTCTACCAAATAACTGACTTTAATGAGGTTTTAATACCAACAATTTAAAAAAGTAGTGTGGAAGTTTGTGAGTGTAGTGCGGTGGTGTGGAAGTTTGTGAATGTGGCGTGGAGGTGTGGTGGTTTGCAAATGCTTTGCTAATTAATTTTTTGCTACAGTAAAGAGATTTCCATTAACCCCAGCAAAAAAATTTGAACATTACCCAACACCTTTTTGAACGCACCCCATGAGCTTTTGAATACCACTAATATGTATTTGCGTGTGGTGATCACTCATAAAACTGGATCATAGTATAAATTTTTTAATTACGTTTGCAGTTTAATTTCCCCATAACTCATTCGTTCAGATAATTTATTTGTTCAGATTTAAATTGAAATATATTTTCAGATTAAATTGAAAGCTTAATTAAATTAAATTAAAAAAAAACTATATGATAAGAATAATTAAATCTGATTTTTTTTATCATTCAAAACTTCATTATTTTTCTTTTTTTTAAAATTTTATATTATTTAACATTATCTAACCATTTTGTTTATTCTATTTTTACTTTATATTAGATACAAATATCTGTTGTTTTGTTAATGAAGTTAAAAATATTAATATAATGCAAAAATAACAATGTTAAAATACTATATGTGAAACTTCTGTAAATAATAACGTAAAACGCAAAACCTTCCTAACAATATAAAAATACTCATTAAAAAAATATTTTGCAGAAAGAAACAAGCCGACAACCGCTTAAGTTTTATTAGCGATAATATATAGCTTAATACAGTAAAAATCGGTTGTTGGCAGTCTTTTTACCAATAGGTTTTTGAGTTTAAAATAGTTTTATAAATGCGTTTACAATCTAAGATCTTGTTCCTTAATATAAAGAGCCAAGTATTGTTCAAAACTCTTTTGTTGCTCAGTTGGTCTTCAGCAAGCTCCCGCATCCTTGAAAATATTTTTTTTATCTTATTGTTCTTTTATGTATAAGTTTTATTGAACAACAATTTTTAAATAATACAAAAAAAATCATTGAGCTGTATTTGACAGGGGACATATTCGCATTAAATATTAATAGATTAGAGGTGTCTGATTTGAATATGTATTAAGTTTTATCTATTTATTACGTTTGCTTTGTCAAAAAGTATTTTTGGCAAAGCTAGATTTCGCGCTGAATTGTTTTCACAAAATAATGCTAATTAATTTGCGCTAATTAGTTTTTCCTAAATATACCAGGTTTTTTTTTGATAAACAACTATAACTACACTCGTGGTTACAAATTCAAATTTCGCAAACCAAATTTTAAAATCGAAGTCCATAGCTATTCTTTCTCCCTCAGGATTGTTAAAATTTGGAATAACTTTTCGTCTGACGTCGTTAATGCCAAAAACATCGAGAGATTCAATATCAAAATTAACTCTACCAACTTTGAAAAATACTGTTCCGGCTAACTAATTTTAGTTTTATAATTATGGTATTATATATAATATATATTTATTTTATAATTTATCGCTAAATAATCGCTAATATGTTTTTAATTGGATGATGGAGGGAAAGAACTTTAAGTAAGAAAATATATATTTTTTGATTTTAATGATAAATTTATTTAAAAAAACGTTTTACTACATTTCCAATCAATTTTTTAAATATTTCTTGGGGGTACTGCCTTAAAAGAGACAAAGAATTGCAAAAGAACTTTTCGACTGTAGTGTGAATAAAATAAAAAAATATTTTAATTGAGGCTCGTCTATATTGAGTATATAGGGCGTCGTGGTTATTGACTTTATCACACTCTTAGACTTATATCAAGAAGTTTAATGGTTGAACTTTAAACTAAAAACAATCATAATATTTCGACACAATTTAAAGTACCACTTAAAAAAATAGTTACAGCACTTAAGCTTAATGTTTACTAAAAAAAATTTTAAGATACCCGGTGCCGAGTTTTGCAACAAAATAGCCGATTCCGGGTACCCGTGAAAACAGCCGAATTACAGGGTCCCCGAGTCCAAACCGGGTAAAGGTTCACTAATATTTACATATACATATATATATATATATATATATATATATATATATATATATATATATATATATATATATATATATATATATATATATATATATATATATATATATACATATATACAAACATAATATATATACAAACATAATATATATATACAAACATAATATATATATTTACAAACATGATATATATTTACAAACATAATATATATATATACAAATATAATATATATACAAACAACCCTTCATTTGTTCCTAGTGCTCTAACAAATTTTTTAATCTGTTTTAAATAAGATTTTTTACATAACTAGCTATTAACAAGTTATATAAAACTTTTTTATAACTTTCTTTTTTTTTTCTATATATACTTTTCTATTAGTAAGTTATATTAAATATAGTGTTTTCACTGTTAGTAACAAACTTTTATACGCCCACAATTTCAATAAACAAAATGAAGTTTTCTGGAAGGCATATTTTCTTTAGTTGTTAAGAAGACTCTTTTTAATTATTTAAAAGCTGTTTTTTTTTTTTTAATCGATTTAATATTTTATAAAGAGCATTAACAAACAAAAAGTTCAAAACAAACTATGCTAGAAAATCTCTCAGTCCTATCCAATGATTTTTTATTGCTATGGATTTACTAGCGAATAGACGAGTTTGTTTTAATATATCTGGAAAAGTTTTTGAAACATTCTTAGAAACCTTAAACAGGTATCCTTTTACGCTGTTAGGAAATGATGAAAGTAGAGCTGGTTATTTTAATGCCTCTAAAAATATTTATTTTATTGATCGTTCTCCATTAGCGTTTGAAGCTATTTTATTTTTTTATCAATCTGGTTGCTTAATTCGTCCGCCATTTATGACCTCGGAATTGTTTGAGGAAGAATGCATGTTTTATAATTTAGGAAATGACGTAATTAAATCGATGAAAGCGCGCGATGGTAACAATTATAAGAAAAGCAGAAAAAGTACGATGGAACCAGTAACAAAACTAGAAAAGATCTGGGAATTTTTGGAAGTACCCGAATCTTCTGCGTTAGCTCAAATTTTTGCAGTAATTTCTGTTATATTAGCATTCTCAATTGTTGTAGTTGACTGCATAGTTACATTAGACATATATCAAAAGCCAAAAATGACTGTTCTTAACAGATTTACTTTGTTTTCAAACATCTTTTTTGCCTTAGAATTTATTGCAAGAATAATAAGTACACCTGGGAAATCAAAGTTTATCAAATCAAAAGGAAACATATTGGACTTTTTTACAATACTTCCCAATTTTTTAATAACTTTGTTTGAATTTAAATATACCGGTGAAGTAAATATGAATATATTAGTAATAAGGTTTAGTCGAATGTTCAAAATACTATGGGTTATACGACTTATACGGTATTCAAAAAGTTTTGTGTTAATTGCTACTACATTAGAGATATTGGCAAAATGCTCTAAAGACTTACTCACACTACTTTTTTGTGTGCTCATAACGTGTACGCTTTGTGGAAACCTGATATACTTTGCTGAGTTAGACGATAAAACTAGTTCAGTTGTAAGTGCTCCTGAAGGAATGTGGTTGGTTATTCAGACAATTTTAACAATAGGATATGGTGATGTTGTTCCTATAACTGTTGTTGGAAGATTTTTAACAGCGCTTACAGCGGCGATTGGAATTACAGTGACTTTTCCACTTTTATCGTTTTGCGGAAAGTTTTTTCATGCATATTCTAAAATATACAAAGCTACAAACATAAAATAATTTTTGTTTTGAATATTGAAAAATATTAATAATAAAAATGATATTAATAAAGTAACTAACAAGTACTTGCTTAAAAATACATTAATACATTACTACTATAATTATAAAGTAAAAGATTTGAAAAAGAATCTGTCATGGTTTTAAAAATAATAATTTTAGAAAAACATGTTGTAAATGCAAAATCACCCAACACTCTGCATCAATTTAAACAACCACTTATGTAAAAGTAACAAAATAATAAACTTTTTAAGTGAATGAGAATGAGAATTGTTAACAGAGTGTTGCGTTATATTAACTTTATGTGTTATAGTTTGTCAAGACCTGAATAATAAGAATATCAAAAAATGCATCATACAATCTTGTTATATAAGTATTAGTTTAAAATCTACTAGTTAAAGTTCTAAAACATTTATAAATACCTATATAAGTGTATACCTATATAAGTGTATATATATATATATATATATATATATATATATATATATATATATATATATATATATATATATATATATATATATATATATATATATAATATATATATATAATGTATATATATATATATACACAATATATATATATAAAATATACATATATATATATATAAAATATACATATATATATACATATATATATATATATATATATATATATATATATATATATATATATATATATATATATATATATATATATATATGTATATATATATAATTTTTATATAATATTATAAACAGTTAAACAGAGAGAGTCATTTCAACTTGATTAACAAAATTGTTCATATCTGGCTTTTGCCATTCTACATATTGGATCGCTTTCCAAAAATATATGAGTATATATACATACTTTCCTAAATTATATATGTATATATGCATACTTTCTTTTAATTTGAGTTCTAATCGGCATTCATAAATTTAGTATTCATTTCATTTAAAAATTTTTATCATAATCTCACCTAAAGCCAAATTCTTTTGAAGAAAGAGTCAGAAATATAATGTTGATATTTTCTATGACTTTAACTGAACACTTCTCGACTCTTTATTTTTTTTTGTAAAAAAATGGATAGAAATATATGTCTGATGATGGGAACACCCACAGGATAATTGGAAAAGTCACAGATAGTGCTGCAGTTCCATGCAACAGCAGCTGGATTAATGAAAATATATGAGGTTGGAATAATTTTAAAAAGATTAACCAATTGGCTAGACTAGACCATGGCCAAGAGCCCCCAATAGTTAGAGGCCCTGTGGGGATGTTTCAAAATTTTAAAATCGTATTTTGTAAATTAAATATCATTTAAATATCATATTTTATTGCAAGTTAATCAATAATGCATATAATGTGATTTAAACATTTATAGTTATTAATATTATTATATTCATTATTGTGTTTTAGCCCCTTAACTGTGTCTGACGGATATATCCGTCACTGCAAGGTATAGCTCTCTGTGTGCCTGACGGCCTATTCCATTTAATGAAACTTTTTTTTTAATAAAACATTTACAATTTACGGCACACTATACGAAAAAAAAAATAAACAACTTGAAATGATCCTAAACAAATATATATTTCTGTAATAGAGAATGTAATTTTTAAATCTACGCCACAGTTAAGGGGTTAAAAAACTTTTTTAGAAATATATCTGTGAAGGCAAATCTGCAGTTGAGAGGCGTAAAAAAAGTTTATTTATAAATAATTTGCGCTCTCGTCTGTAGAGACTTAATTACTTTCCGAATATTTATGAGAAGACAAGAAAGTAAACTTCAAAGTAGTTATTTTAATATTTAAACTAGCAGAGGAAGAAATCAATCGTGCTGCATATCTGGCTAAAATTCCAAAAATAATATCATTTTTCAAAGGGTATATACCCACATCTTTCTTATCTAGTGAAAAAATCAAAACTGTCAGCAATAAAATTGTAAAAAATCTGATTTTACTTAAGTTTCATAAAATTCTAGTAATTTTTTCTAGTCATTTCAAGCACTCATCAATATAACTGAGACAATACGCGAAGCCCTGGATTAAAAACAATTTGCTGCTGGAGTGTTTGTTGATTTGCAAAAGGCGTTTGATACTGTTGATCATGAGATTTTGCTGTCTAAATCAAATCATTACGGTGTCAGAGTAGTTGCTCTCAAATGGTTTAAGTCGTACCTGTATATGCGCTCTCAGTTTGTAAGCATTGGAAACACTTCCTCCAATACTAGGTTTACATGTACTGGTGTTCCACAAGGTTCAATCTTACGTCCTCTACTCTTCCTCGTTTATATAAACGATCTGTACACGTGTAAAATTTTTAGGCATTATATTAGATAAAAATCTATTGTTTCACCAACAAGTAAAAGCAATATCTTGCAAATTAAGTCGAGCTAATGGAATGCTTTCTAAAGTAAGGCATTTTGTCAACTACAAAACATTGATAAATACTTGGCATGCTATATTTAATTCCCACCTAAGGTATGGCTGCCAAATATGGGGGCAAAGTTCATCTACTCAAATTAAAAATCTTATAAAACTTCAAAATAAATCTATACAAATAGTTCATTTCCCGTCAAGCAATTTTAATCCAGACTTATTGTATAGTTTATCAAATATCTTGAAGTTAGATGAACTCGTCTACTTGTTAAACTGTGTTTTTGTGTGTAAGATATTATTCATAATACCATGACTATTGCTTTCAACAACTATTTAAAATTCACAAGTGGTATTCTTAATTACAAACTTAGATCTGGTAATCCTGTAGTTAAGCGTCCTAAAATGAAAAGTTAACTTTACACGCTCTTGTTCGCGGAGATTTAAAAACTTTTTTTTTATTGTTAATTGATAAAAATATTTTTAGGATGGTCATTAACAAAAATTTTTATTAAATTTTTTATAAAGATTTTTATTTCATTGTTTGATTTTTTTATTTTAAATAGTTTAACTATTTTTTACCATACTCATGACCATGACCAAATATAATTATAAAAAATGTAAATATATATTTTTTAATGTTTAATGCCATAATGTTTTTCGATAATTAATGGCTATGAAAACAGCCGTTTTATTTGTGGCTATGAAAATAGCCGTTTTAAAAAGGGTACTGACGGGACACGCATTTAATAAAAGCAGAAAATATCGGATCATCTTTATATCGTTGACGCCACATAAATTCATGCAGGTGTGAGGTAAATAAATCTTTGTGTGTTCCAAATTGTTGTTGCAGCTTGCGCTTGACTAGCATCCATAAGTTTTCAATGTTTTGCGTATGAATGTCGTTATCTAGGGGATTGACAAAGTTACGCTCATGAATAACAACTGAATGGGAATAAATTCCATCTTGTAGATTTTCAATTCCAGCGTAAGATGTCCAACTATCTGACACAATATGAGTTCCAGGCAAAATATTTTGTAATATCACGTTTTGAAGACTTTCTGCAGACCGATCTGGTACTTCTACTTTCACGAAACCCTTTCAACACCACCAAACACCCAATGACCTGGTCGCCATTTCCCGCGATGATATTTACGATGGAAAAACTTTGATTCGTCGATTTCAATTACAACTGCAGTCCTGTCAGCGTTAAAACCTCCAATAACTGCTGGGTTAGTCTCTAGATCTACTTCACATACATCTCTGCAAAAGTTGGCCCAGTCAGCTTATGTATGAGAAGCATCATTCATACCCGCTTCATGTTGGATATCTTTTTGCGGCATATTACGACTCCACCCATATATGTAATATAATAATGTTTGTAAGGAAAGTCTAGTCTGGCTAAAAAAGGAGTCTTGCCTAACACTTTATCTTTCCTTGCAACCTTTGCATTTCCAGCGGTAACCGTCAGTTGCTTCTTTATATGAATTCAAAGTATATTGAATTTGGTAGTTATTACAAAAAACACTATTTTTAATCTTCGCTGTGCTAGCCACTGCAGGGCAGATAGCGGTTGTCTAATACTGGATCCGAGATCCAGTAAGCGCCAGTTTTCTTGTAAAAACTGTTGTTCTGTTGTTAACATTTTTCCTAAAACATGTTTTTCACCGTAGTATAAATTTTTATAAATTTCTAAAAAAATTATAATTATGTCAAAAAATTTATTTGTAAACAAAACAGAAAGTAGTATATCAATTATAAAAATCGCTTCCACATTTAATTTCCTTCTCCATCAAATTTTAGTTATCCTTTCGATTAATTAAACTCCACGCTTCATTAGTAATTTTCATTTTTCTCTTTTTAAGTTACATAAAAATTTATTCCACCGTAGATTTTAGTTAAGTAAAAAAATAAATTTATTTTAGGCCGCTTAACTGCAGAATTACCCAATTCACTCTACGAACTCTCTGCCACTTTCAATAAAAAAAAATCTCCCAAACATTACTAGAAATGCTTTCATTGCCAATATCAAAAAATTTATCCTTTATAAAAACACTTAATAAAATTCTAGCATAGCATTTTCACTATCTTATATCTTCAATTAATTCTGTCTAATTTTCTAAAATATAACAGCTTTTAGTTTTCCCTTATTCTAAACCAATTCAGTTATCTCTTCTACTACTCCTTACACTTCTGCTCCATATATGTACATATTTGTATGAACCTGAGTGTGTTTATATGTGTATATGTATAATGTGTTTACTTATTTATATGTTTATTTACATATATGCATATGTGTGATTATGTATATGTATGTATTGTGTGTATGTATGTATGTATGTATGTATGTATGTATGTATGTATGTATGTATGTATGTATATATGTATTTATGTTTGTATATGTATATATCATATATACATATACAAACATAAATACATACACACAATACATACATACATACACACATACATACATACATACATACATACATACATACATACATACATACATACATACATACATACATACATACATACATACATACATACATACATACATACATACATACATACATACATACATACATGCATGCATACATACATATATACATACATACATGCATACACACACACATACATACATACATACATACATACATACATACATACATACATACCTACATACATACATACATACATACATACATACATACATACATACATACATACATACATACATACATACATACATACATACATACATACATACATACATACATACATACATACATACATACATACATACATACATACATACATACATACATACATACATACATACATACATACATACATACATACATACATACATACATACATACATACATACATACATACATACATACATACATACATACATACATACATATTCTACATATATGTTTTCAAAAGTTTCATATTTTCTGTAGTTTCATGTTTTCAAAAGTATAAACAAATCACCCTCAGCTTGGAATGTTAAACTTCTTCGAAAAGCACAACTTTAAACTTTTTAATAGATTTTTAATCTTATTTGATTTATTTTCTTATGCAACCAAGATAAGCCTATTATATTTTCAGCCATAAAAAGAGTTAAAAGTGGTGATTTATATGGAAATATATATAAATAAACAGTTTTTAAACTATAAAAATTCGTTTCTACGAGCCGTAGCCATTTCTAAAAATTTGATTTTCTTAAATTTTTACTGCGGTTGCGTATAATAACTTGTCCCTTTTAAGTATTTTCAATGTTTTTTTTTTAAGCTTCTAATATCAAAATGAATGACATTCATATGATCTCGCTGAAGAAATTTCTTTATTTTATCATTATAAAAATAAGGGCAGTTATTTTGTAAAGCACTTGTATCATAAAAGTAATTTAAATCAAGATCAAGTTTTTCGTTAAGTTAAAAGTCATTAGTTTGAAAAAAATTTTGTGAATTCAATTTAAGGTTATTTTGTTGAATGGAATCCATTTTTGAGTTTTTATATTTTGATAATTTTAAAAATAAGGAATTTCTTTTATTTAATCGCGTGTTATTAATTTATTATAAATTACTTTTGCATATTAAACTTTGTATTCCACATTTTCTAGTACCTATGTTAGTAAAATAGAAGAATTTGTAATTATTTTATATAAGAGCAACAAAAAAATACAGAATCATATTTTTATTACTCGATAGAATAATTTATAAATGCTATATTATAATTTATAGATATAACACAGAAAATAACGTCTTCTATCCTTGTTTTTGGTACCCGAAATTTGGACGTCGTTTTCAACCAACTCGATTTGAAGAGTTAAAAAAAAGACGTAATTATTTTTATGCATCCATTTAAATAAATTAAATTTAGTTTCATGATATCATAAATCAGACGCTTTTCAGAAAAAAAATATTGAAGAAATATCAAACAAATTTCCGAAGAATTTGTTTACGGTAAAAGCAAAGTTGATGTTTTAAATATTTTTGAAAGCAAAGCATCACAATGAAATATCAAAAACATCATTAGTTGGGTACTTACGCCAATAACTGGCCACATTTTTACAAGAAACACCCGTTACAGAAAAATACCTAAGTATATGTTACATACCATATATAAAATTTTAGAAAATTAAAAGCTCTGACATTTTAAGTAAAAATTATTGTGATTATTAATAACATAAAATTATATATAACCCAGATATTAAAGGTAAACAATTTTACCAAATACTGGCCATCTTAACCATTTATTGGCCTTTGGCTGTATTTAATTGAATAGGGCATTGTAATTGATTTATTACCATAAAATTAAAAAAAAATAAAAAGCACATTATAAAATCAAGATAACTTGTTCAATTAAATTATTTATACACTCATTAAGATGAATTAACATGAACAAAAATACCTAAAAAATATTTCTTATAAAGTATCATCTTTTTTCACCTTCTAATAAAATAAAGTTTGATATATGATCTAGCTATATTTTTTTTGCAAAATTTTCTTTTTTTTCTTTCAAAATCTTTTATTTTTCAACTTTTCTATTTTCAATAGCTACCTTTGAAGCCCTATCTTCAAGTTTCGCATTATAAGCCTCCACTGAGGTCAGAACAAAAAACTTTAAATTAGAGTTTTTTGAGTGTTTATTTGTTTGTTTAATTTGTAGAGAAGGATATGTAAGAACATCTGAATCTTTGTCTGATGGACAAGATAAATTAGCAAATGGAAGATCTGTTAATGTTTTGCAAAAAACTTTTTTAACATTTGAATCTAATGATGATTCAATTACTTTTACTTATTCATGACATATATCAGTATTAATATTCAAACCCAGAGTATTGTCTTGAACATAAAAATCAATAAATTCATTGTCTTGTACCAGGTTTGATTCTTGCATAGCTGCATTCTGTAACAATATTTGAATATTGCACAGCATTGCCTTGAATTAAAAAATCAATAAACTCATTTTCTTCTAGTGGTTTGGTAGAAGACAGCGAGTTAATCGTAAAGCTGTTTTCTGATAGATCAGACAATAATGGAAGGTTGTTTATTGTTGAAATGTTGCATACATTTTGACCTGGGACAGCATTTGAAATTTTACTATATAAAATGTTTGGGATATATGCCTCTTTAGGAATAGCATCTGGATTTAAGGGATAAATTCCACAAGCTCTAAATCCTGAGCGTATATTTGTGTCAGTCATAGCATATTGCCACGCTTTTGAAAATAAACCGCAAAAGCTAGAATGCGAAACTACTACACATGGGTAGTCATTCATCATTGTTTGGCATTCCTTAGAATAGGCAGTTTTCAGTGACTTGAAAACTGTTCTGTCACAAGGCTACAACCAGTTGCTGGGGTGAGCTGGAAGCTTGACAACTTCAATTTGGTTTACGATAGCCAGCTCAATCATTTCAACAAAATTGTGTGAGTTATGCCCATCTAGGATATAAATCTGTGGTCTTGCTGAGCCAATATTTGGAAGAAATGTTTTCTCAAACCATAACTCTGCAATACTTCGTTTTGTCCAACCCTTTTCAGACACACTCCATGTTGCTCCTCTTGGAGCATTTTCGGTATCAAAACCATAAAGATTTCGTACAGTTTTTCCTTTCCCTATTATATGAGGTGGTATGACTTGATCAGCTGCATTTACGCAACATATAACAGTAATTGTTTCCTTGTTGCCACTTGCTCGAGTCTAAATATATTTTGAGCCTTTCCTGGAAACAACACGTCTTGGTTTATGCTCTAGTTGCATCCCTGTCTCATCCATGTTCCACATACATTCTGGTTTGTCCTGTAAATTCTTACTTTGTATCAGAACTTCTAAAGAAGTAAAATTTTTGGAAACCTTTATTCTATCCATACACATGTGTCGTATAGAAGCTGTAGCTTCTGGAAAACGAAGACTAACACAACTGTGTCTCTTTTTAAGTAGTTGCCACCACTTTTTACAAAGTCGACCATTTTAAAAACTTATATTATGTTTTTTAGCAAGCTTAGCAGTATAAGTGATAAATGTTTTTTTCCCAAAACCGATTCCCATTTGGGCACGATTGCCTGCATAATCAATTAGTTTTTCTTCAAGATCACCTAGCATTGGCTTTTTCCCTGGTTTCGCTCCTATTTTAGACTTTCCAGAGAATATGGTTTGCAGAGTTGATCGCGGAACCTTATATGATACACTTTCTTTCCGTTGAGACATACCTGATGCAACTGCATGTACTGCTAGTTTCATGTTATTCTCAGTCCATAGCATGCGTTTTTTTATTATCCTTGTTGAAATAACTGGTTTCATGGTTTCATATAATATTATTATCTATTAAAAATAAAAAATAAAGACATCTATTCATAAATACTTTTAGGAAAATCATATATTTACTTTAATGGTGTATTTTTATTGAATTAACACTATCAGAACATAATTAACTATAACTATAATTAACTAAAACTTTCTGAGTTCATTCTACTTTTAAAGTAACTTTAAAATTAGTAACTTATAAATGATTTTAAAACTAATTTTAAAATGATTGAGCATTTTACTTTTAAAGTAACTTTAAAAGTAGAATGAACTCAGAAAATCAGAAATTATTTTAAATGTGGATTTTGTTAATATCTTAACTTAACTTTTCTCACACATGAATAATAACTAAGTGTGAGAAAATCCTATATAAAAATATGAAACTAAAAAATTTTATACCTGATACCATTTATTGGTCATGGCCAGTAAATGGATTAATTAACTGGCCAGTAAATGGTTTATTAGAAAAGGATTAATCTAATTCAGTTAAAACAATATATGTGAAACATCAACTAAATACTTTTGTTTCAAAGTGTACGTAAGATATTTATTTTTTTATTCCTTCCTGAATGGACTGGCACAAATACTTGCAACGCACAAAAAAAAGACTCTAAAGTATGAATTTAAGAAAACAAAATAAAAATGTTACTTTTTTTATAATGTTTTTGACATTTAGTTTTAGCGACTAAAACCTTCTAGAACTTTCCTGAAATTGCGATATTTACAAAGTTTAATGAAGTCATTGAGTTTAAATAATAATATAGGACAAGTTGTGTCATAGTTTTTTATGAGAAAAGCTTTTAAAAGTGGCCAGTAAATGGTTAATGGCCGTTAATTGGCGTATTTACCCTACTCCAATTCGCTGAAGCTCTTACTGTTGTATCAGCATTTTTTTTTTTTTTTTTTTTTTTTTTGATACTTTCTATTGAGGTAATAGCGATAAGAAAAATAGAAAAAAAAACATCACTTTTGATTTTACTCATATCAATTTTTGTGGCTGTTTTAAAAATTAGTGCGGCCGTCGCGCAGTGGTCAGAGTGCTTGCTCTATTGGCAGAAGATCCAGGTTCGAAACGAGCTTTGGACATATTTTCGCGTCACAGTAAAGAAGCAGGCGTGAACTTTCTGGTTTAATGCACTTCCGCGGTGCTCTGTGACAAGACCGTTAGGTCTTCTTGGGGCACCTAAATAACATTAAAATAAAAATAATAAAAAAAGGTATGATTTTTCAATACAAGTTGGTTAAATTAGAGCGTGGTTTTTTATGTTGATTTAACTGATAAATATAGCTTTTCAACTGCAATAAGTAAGATAAATATCTGAAATGCTTTTATTGGGGTAATAATGAAACTGTGTTGAAAAAAAACAACATTTTTATGCTTGAAGGAGAAAGACTTTGAAGTTCCATTAAAGAAGTGGTTGCTCTAATTATCTTTGCGTTACAAACCACGTCACGTCTTCTCAGAGCGCCTAATATATCCCAAGCACTCAAAGTTACATTGTAGACGCTCGTTGTATACCAATTTATTTGGTTTAAACACATTCGTTTGTTTGTTTAAAGTTTACTTTCGCAGATATTTTTATATTAAAAGCATAAAATTAAATGCGATGCAACGATCAGCTAGCGCTAGATTTAAATATAGAATTATGATAATAGATCTGATGATGTTATTCTTAAAAGTAATGATGTGTAAAATAACATTTTGAGGCAGTTCAAAACTGAAATATTGTTTGCAATTTTGCTCTTTTAACTTTATACTTTTGTAACTAAAAACTGTAGATTTTTTCTTTTTCTTCGCAAATGAAAGGTCCTTTATGATAAGACGCTTTGTCTGCTTTTTTAATTCAGATTGAAGCTGACATGAAAAAAAAAACACATCAAAAATAAAGAAAAACAAAGAATTTCCAAAAAATGATGTTAGCTGATGTAAAACAAAAATAACAAATTAACAAACATATATATATATATATATATATATATATATATATATATATATATATATATATATATATATATATATATATATATATATATATATATATATATATATATATATATATATATATATATATATATATATATATATAAATTAAATGAACAAATACCTTAATTAACAAACTTGACTTTTTTTATTTTAAATTTAAATAATTTATTTCTCGACAATGTACCGACAAAAGCAATCGTAAAACTCGCATGCTTTCGCAACTTGATAAATAAATAATCTGGTTTCTTACGAAAAGATATCCCTTTCTAAACGCAGTGGTGTTTTAATCTTGAAGATATAAAACAATTTTATGATGTGCGTTCAAGTTAATAAAAGGATTTGTTTTAATGTTTCAGGTTATACTTTTGTAACTTTTTTGAAAACACTAAATCGATTTCCAGATACACTTTTGGGAAACAAAAAACGTAGAGCTAAATATTTTCATCCAGTATCTAACACTTATTTTATTGACCGTTCAGCAATAGCATTTGAAGCAATTTTATTTTTCTATCAGTCAAACGGTCGTTTAATAAGACCCCCTGGCTTGTCAATTGAAATTTTTGAAGAAGAATGTGTATTTTACGACTTAGGAAACATAGCAATTGAATCAATGAAAGCACTTGATGGGTTTGAAATGGTTCCAAAAGAATCTATCCCAATTCAAACTAACCATATTCTCAATAAAATATGGCATTTTATTGAGATGCCAGAGTCATCAACGCCTGCGCAAATATATGCATGTATTTCGATGATCCTAATTCTTTTTGTTGTCACGATAGACTGTGTTAGTACAGTAGATGCGTATAACAACTCAACACCGTTCAAGTTTTTGAGCAAAGTAAATTTTTATTTGAACATATTTTTTGCAACAGAATTTATTATAAGGTTATTATCATCGCCATCAAAATGTAAATTTATGATGTCATTAGGAAATGCGTTAGAAATTTTTTCAATATTTCCATCGTTTTTGTTAACGATTGTCGAAGAAAAACACATTGGTGGGATAGTTTTTGTACGAGTTCTAAGAACATTAAGAATATTGCGGCTGATGCGGCTATCCAAAAACTTTCATTCACTTTCTGTTGTTTTAAGCATATTGGTAGATTGCTCTAAAGATATAATCATGTTGGTGTTTATCATGGTTGTTTTGTCTGTATTTTTTGGAAGTATCGTTTACCACGCGGAGCTGGAGAATAAAGATACTCCTATATCTAGTATACTAGAAGGAATGTGGTTTGCTTTACAAACGATAGTAACGCTGGGTTATGGTGATGTAGTTCCAGTTACTTTTTTTGGAAAGATTTCATCTGCTTTTACAGCAGTAATTGGGGCTTTATTGATGATTATTCCACTGTTATACCTAGGAGGGAATTACTTTTCAAAATACGCAAAAGCTTGTGGAAATTTTGCAAATGCTTAAATTTATGTACGTTTTGTTTGATAACCTGTTAAAAAAATGATTTAAAAGATTATCTCTTTAGTTTCTATTTGCGTTTATTGTTTGAATGGTTTATAAGATGGCATTTTTATAACAGTTCTTAGGAATCCTTTATGATATGACCGTAACATGTAGAAGACAAAAAATTTTATCATTTAACCCCGTTGATGCCATTTACATTTCTTAAAAATCGATAAAGTAACAATGCAATAATCAATAAGAACGAAGTTATTATAATTAAAATTAACTTTATTAACAAAACTAATTATTATTTTACATTTACATTATTAACACTTTTTTTTTATAATTTTTCATATTTACGGTTTTTTTTCAACTGTATTTAAAATTTAAATATTTCAACCTTTTTACTTATACAGTACTTTTAAATTATGAAAAATTTATGCAATATATCTAAAGCCAAAAACTTAACCATTTGCAACCACCTCCCGAAGATACCTTTCGACAGCAATGGTAATATCTTGATCATGTTATTGATCAAAAAAGTTACATTTAAAACTGATAGGTGTTTGGCTTAAAAGAATCAATTTCTGGCCCTAAAAAAAGACTTTACTGCTAAATAACTATTGAGTTACACATATTTATAAAATATTTATAATTTGAGAATCATCCACCCCAAATTCTAAAACAAATCCCGATTTCAATTAACAACAGACTAAACCAAAACTCCTCTAACGAAAATGCATTCAACTCCTCTAAACAAATATTTGATGATGCCCTTAAATAAAATGGTTTTGAAAATTTTGAACTAAAATTTGACCCTGAAAAGAATACAAAAAAGCGAAATAGAACCAGAAATGTAATTTGGTTCAATCCCCCCCCCCCCCTCCTCATATAGGAAAAATGTTTCCACTAACATAGGAAAAGTGTTTTTAAATTTAGTCGATAAGCATTTTCTGCCCTCTAATAAATTACATAAAATTTTTAATCGAAATACAATTAAAGTTAGCTACAGTTGCACATAAAATATGGAAAGAATTATAAACGGTCACAGTAATGCTTTGTTAAACAAAAAAGAAACTCTAAATGAAAAAAACTTCAGAAAATTGTAATTGTAAACAAAAAAACAATTGTCCAATGAGTGGAAGTTGTTTTATCAAAAAATGTAATATTTATACACGTGTTGTTTCCTCTAAGAATGTACCTGATAAACAATATATTGGCATAACAGGAGGTGAATGGAAAAAAAGTTTTACCAATCATAAAAAATATTATCGTTAGCATATTCCACAAATGTGTGAAAATTTAATGTAGTTAAGACTTTGGCGACTTCCTGTAATTTAATTTTTGGCATGAATTGAAGTTTTATCAATTTGATTAATCATTTCTGATGAGTCTTTATTGATGAAACACAGTAAGTGATTTTCCTACTTTATAATTGCTCTGTTCTTTTAAGAACATTGAACACTCTATTTTGTAGAATACATTTTAAAACTGTTTAAATATATATATATATATATATATATATATATATATATATATATATATATATATATATATATATATATATACATATATACATATATATTTATATGTATTTATATTTATTTTTTCTTAATATAAATAAATAATATCTATGTAATAATACAATAATAATATAACAACAAGTGGGAGAAAATTTATCAAAAATAACCGCCGTGTTATACACTGGCATTCTTGTGTGTGTGTGTGTGTTTGTGTGTATGCCAGTGTAGAACACGGCGGTTATTATTGATAAATTTTCTCCCACTTGTTAAGATTTACTTGTTACGATTTGTTAAGGCTTTAGAAAATTATTTTGTTACGGATGTAACGGCGACATATTTACTATATTTGTTTTAAAAATTATCAAAAAGTAGTACCATGCATATTTGTTTATTTATTTTTTATCCATTTATTCAACCATGAAATTGAAGTTATTACAAAGTTATTTATAATTTAACAAAATTAGGTTCGGTGTCTTTTGTATAGTTAAAAACTAGTCATTAATAAAATAAACATTAATAAAATAAACCTTGATAAAATAAACAAATAAAGCAAAAAAAAAGTAATATAGATAATATAGCGACCAAAATAAAATTAAACAAAATAAAAAAAGAACAAAAATATTTAAAAAACAAGACAAATAACACAAAACAGGGAAAAAAGGAATAAACTGAAATGAGACATTACAAATGATTGAGTTAACACAACGTTTAACAATTAGAAGGATGGCAGAAAAAAAGAAAACAAATGAACATTTTTAAATTTTATGATGAGACAAAAAATCTGAAATAACTTGAATATTTGCAACAAATATAAAAAGCAACAATAATAAAAATAATTATCATCAAGACCACAAAAAAATACACGTTAACATAAACTATACACAAATGTACACGTCAATATAAACGATGCACAAAATTACACAACAGTTTAAAAAAATTATAGTATACAAATTTTATTAATAAGTAATTTCACATAATTCCAATTTTTACATATTACTAATTTTTAATGGATTACTTTTACTACTATTTGCTAAAAAGTTTTAAAAGAAGATTATAAAAAGTCATTTTCTTTTGAAAAAATTATAGTTTTGCACACTCCCAATATAACTGTGTAAACGCATACCTAATTGGTTTGTATAAAAAAGAAAAATCATACTAAAATTAATTATAAGGAATAGGCTAAACAGGAAGATCTAGTTGAGGGTGGCGTTGCACTGAAGGAAAAATTCTAATATAAATATGTTTTTTATAACACACACAATATATACAAGTGCTATATGAAGGAAACAAACAAAAAGCTATATATATTTAAATTAAAACAATTATATATACACATATACTTATAGTTTTTAATACGTGTAAAAGTGGAATAGCGGTATGTGACAACAATATACAATATATATACAATAACAACAATAAACAACAAATATAAACAACTAAAACTATTTATGTGGAAATAATGCAAGGGAATTTTTTCCAGATAACAATGCCACGACTACGTAATGCGGAGTAGTACTACTACAAAAAATCTCACAAACCATAAATAACACCACCACAACCTTATTAAATAAATTTTATATTTTTTTGTCATTATTTCTCGATTATTCTTACTCATTTTTTATAATGACTCCTCTTGTTTTATATTTTTGTGAACATGTTTATCAACAATCATAAAGTCAGTTGTAGAATTTATTGACCGTTTAGATTTTGCATATTATATTGATCAATCAGTCTTTTTCATATTAGATGTTTAACGCATTTAACTCATTTTCAAGATAAGGCAGCATCGATGCTTAAATAAATAGCTTCTTTCACTTCTTTTAGAGCCACTATATCATTGCTCAATTGATTTGTTTGTGATACTAAAAAAAAAAAGAAATTTTTTGTAACTAATTGCAAAATATTAAAAAAAAAAACAGTACTTTAAAACTTTAAAAAAATTACATAGAAAAAAAAAAAAAAATTATATATATACATATATATATATATATATATATATATATATATATATATATATATATATATATATATATATATATATATATATATATATATATATATATATATATATATATTCAAAAAAATAGTAAAATAATAAAATGAATACCCAATTATCAAAAAATAAAACAAAAAGCACTTATTATAGGTGCTTGTAAAATTTGAAGCAATTACCCGCCGTTTTAGAAGTTTAAGCTTTTTTATTCACGCCTTTTCCCTTATATGAGCAATTGCTCAGAGTAAAAGCTATCGCGCGCAAAAAAGCAATTGCTTTTTACCACGTAATTTGAGCAAAAAAGTAATTGCGTTTTACCACGTAATTTGAGCAATTACTTTTTTTTTTTTTTTTTAATTTTTTTTTATTCAAATTTTTTTTGTTCTTTAATCCTTACAAATTCGTAAAATATAATAGAATCTTTACAGAGTAAATAAAATTAAAAAAAAAAAAAAATTACAAAGTTACGTTATACAAAAAAATATATAAAATAAAACTGTAAAGTATTAGAAATTACTTCAAAGAACGCGGAAAACTTGCAGAAGACCGACGGTCTTGTCATCAAGAAACCGCTATGCGTTACTAATATTTTTGGATGCTTTTTATTAAAATAAGTTTTTTTTTTTTTTTTTTTTTTTTTTTAAGATAAAAAAAACAAAAACAAAAAAATGTTATCGGTTTTTGGCAGAATGAGAATAAAAATCCAAAATGCAAAAAAACAAAGAATGCAGACAAAAAGAAGTTTTTAATTTTTTGATTTTATTTCAATACACATTAATATAAGTAGGTACACGGTTTGCTAAATAGGTAAATTGCTAAATAGGTAATATATAGTCGTTCGAGTGTTAATAAATAAGCCTATTATTTGCTTTTGTGTTTTTGTTATTGCTGTTGTTTTTGAGTTATTTAGAGTTTTTTGGGTTATTTAGAGTTTTTTGAGTTATTAGAGTTTACATTAGTTTCGGAACAAAGTTAGATTTATACATAGTTTTAAATGTTTTGGGTTAATAAAAGTTCATAAAGTTGTTAGTGTTTAAAATGAGATCTTTTAATAACGTTTTCAGAGTATTTAAGTTATTCGATTTTTCCAGTTGAGTATTTTTTGATATTAATTTATTATATAGATAAGGATCACGGTACGAAATGGAAAAGTGCGAGAGATTTGTTTTTTTAAAAGGTACGTTGAAGTTTCCCGTTCCTCTGGTATGGTATCTACTTTTGTTATTTTGGAAAAAATTCTTTGAAAAGTAAGAAGGAACAAGTCCAAGTTTATATTTGAGCATAAATAACAAATTTTGGAATATATTGATTTGATATACATTTAATGCTTTCAAATTTTTTAAAAGTGGCTCAGCATGCGAGAGTCTATCCTTATTAAAAACTATTCTTGCAGCATGTTTTTGCTTTCGATATAGTGTAGTTAGTTTGGATCTATGAGTGCTCGCCCATGCAACATTAGCGTATATATAGTAGCTTTGTATAAACGAGAAGTATAGAAGCTTTAAATTATCAGGAGACAGAATAGAACTAGCATTGTAGAGGATACCAATGTTTTTTGATATTTTGGTATTTAATATATCTATATGTGATTTCCATGAGATGTTCTCATCAATAAGTATCCCAAGAAATTTAGTTGCTTGGGTTCTCTCTATTTCTTTAGTATCTATATTTAGCGAAGGTAAATCGGGTGGTATTTTTTTAAGGTTAGAATGAAAAAGAATGTATTTGGTTTTTTCTGTGTTTAACGATAATTTGTTAGATTTTAACCAACTGTTTATTTTTTCAAGTTCAGTATTTGTAGTTTCATAAAGTTCTGTAATTGATGAGGATGCATAAAATAAATTGGTGTCGTCCGCGAACATTATGAAATCTAATTTACTTGAGGCTTTAGGAAGATCGTTTATGTATATTAAAAACAAAAGAGGTGCAAGAATGGAACCTTGGGGGACACCGCATTTTATTTTGAGTAATTTTGAAATTTTTTTTCCATGAGCAATAACGCATTGTTTTCAGTCTAGTAAAAAATTTTTGAACCAGTTTAGTGCAACACCTTTTATTCCATATTTTTCCATTTTCCTAATTAAGATAGCGTGATCTACCGTGTCAAATGCCTTAGATAAATCAACAAAGACTCCAAGGACGTATTTTTTTTTTTTCAAAGGAGTCATTTATATTATTTATAAGATCAAGAATTGCGTGTTCGGTTGAATGTTGCTTTTGGAAGCCAAACTGTTTTTCATTTAGGATTTTGTTATTTGTTAGATATTTATACAGTTTATTGAATATTACTCTCTCTAAAAGTTTTGAAAATACAGGTAGCACTGAGATAGGTCTGTAGTTATTTAGTGTAAATGCATCACCGGTTTTTAATACTGGTATTACCTTAGCTATTTTTAATTTATTCGGTACGGATCCTGTAATAATTGAAGATTTAAAAATTTCATAGATTGGTTGTTTTATCTCCGGAAACACATTTACAACTATATAGCTACAAATGTCGTCTATCCCAGGGGCCTTATTCGTCTTAAGAGAGTTTTTTGCAATTTCTAGTTCTTCATGGTTAGTTCAGAGAAAATATTTAAACAGAAATGTTGGTTTGTGATATAGGTTTCGAAGGAGATATCAGGGCTATGAATTTTTGAAGCCATATTAGGGCCTATGTTTGCAAAAAAGCTATTGAAGTTTTCAGCAATAGAAGTTTTGTCGATATATTCAGTTTCGTTAACAATAATTTTATAGGGTAAATTATTTGATTTAGTATAGTTTTTACCTATTATTTCTTTCAATATGTTCCAGGTTTTTTTAATATCACTTTTGCTTTTTGTAGTTGTTTTGAATAATATACTTTTTTTGAATTTTTTCTAATTTTTTCAAATAGATTTTTTTATTCCTTGTATGTAGTTAAGTTAGTTTCGTTTCTATTTTTAAATACTTGATATAGAGTTTTTGCTTTGTTTTTGATGATTTTCTAATCCCGTTAGTTATCCATGGGCAGTTTAGATACTTTAGATTTATTTCTTTCTCTTCAACAGGAAAATGTTTATTGCAGTGATCTAGAAAAATATTTACAAATAAATTGTATGCGGAATTTGTGTGTCCAAGGTTACATTCTTGATACACTTCATCCCAATTTACAACCGATAGCGAGTCTTTAAAATTTTTAATAGAGAACTGATTGATTTTTCTTTTATATACTTTAGTTTTAGGATTGTTATAGGTTCTTAAATCTTGAGATAATGAAAAATAAATAGGAAAATGATCTGATAAATCGGTTTTGATAATTCCTGTTTTTAAAGAAGTTTCGAGAAATGTATTTGTTAATATATTGTCTATTGCAGAGACGGAGGTTGGGGTTATCCGAGTAGGTTTGTTAATGATTGGAAGGATACATAATTGAAACAGATTATCGAAAAAGAGTTTAGTAACCGCGTTTTCTTTGTAGTTTAGACTGTTAATATTTAAATCTCCTATAAAAAAAATATTTTTTCCCTTGTCATTTATTTTAAGAAAAATTTCATTTATTAAATTTGAAAATTTAGTTATATCACCTTCTGGAGGTCTATAGCAAGTGGAAATTATAATATTTTTTGATTTATTACCCGTTATCTCAATAGTAAAGACTATCAGTGTCTGAGATGGAGAGGTCTGGTCTTACTTTAAACACTTGATTATCTCGGATATACGTTGCGATCCCTCCTCCCCTTTTGATTGTTTTTCTTTCAAAAGATAATAGTTTATGATTTGGAATTTGAAAATTTGTGTTCGTTTGAAATATTTCATCAGAACACCACGTTTCAGTTATGCAAATCATACTGAATGAGTAGTTGCAATCTATTAAAAAGTGTTTTAGTTTATCAAAATTTTTATTTATACTTCTTATATTTATGTGTATTGCAGTAAAATCATTTTTTAGAGTTTCGAGTTCAGTTTTAAAAGTTTCTATTTCAAAGTATTTCGAATCAAAATTATTTCTGTGAAAAATTTGCGCATCAGAGTAAAAATCATTTAATAAAATATTATTAAAAATCATTTAATAAAATATTATTAGCGGTTTCGAAGACGTTGCAACGCAGCGTTTCAAAATCTTTTGTTTTGTTTTTGTTTTCGTTAGTCATTGCGTAAAGTGCGGTAAATTAAAACGTGCTAGCATAATAAAAAATGTACAGAACTATTTCACTTATCTCGACTTTGTTAAAAATTAAAATTATTTACGAAAATCTCTGACGAATATTTTATCATATTTGATAATAGCAAATTTACCTTCCTTTCGAAATCTTTTTACATCTTCCCAAAGCTTTTTTCTTATTTCCATCGTTTCGTTCGCATAGTCTTCATTAATGAATATTCCGGTTCCTTTGAGTTTTTTTGATAGCGTTAAAATTTTATTTTTGTTTTGAAAGTCTAATAGTTTTATAATTATAGTTCTTGGAGATTTATCTTCATTAGTTTTCCCAATGCGGTGAGCTCTTTCAATGATTACGTCTTCAGAGATTCCCAGTTTGTTTCTAAATAGATCTTTAACTTTCTTTGTACAGTCATTCCAAGATTACATGGGCAGCTCAGTTAAACCATCAATCCTTAGATTATTACGGCGTGAACGATTTTCAAGGTCAATATTTTTTTTTTTTAGATTGTTAATTTCCATGGCCATCAAACTGTTAGTTTCCGAAATTTTTTTTAAGAAGTTTTCTTCCTGAAAGTTGATACTTTCCTTTATTTCATTGATGTCTTTTTCAATTATCATAACCTTCGATTTGCTTTTATTGAACTCGTTTTCAAGTTTGTCGAGCCGATCTGTTATTATTTTTAGATTAGCACTTATGATATCGCTAAATATCTTTTCCTGTTTTTTTAAAAGGTTGACAGTTTCACTAAGAATACTTTTTTTTTGTTCTTCCAGTTTAGTGGTTATTAGTTTTTCAATATTTATCATTGTAACTTCCATATTGATAATTTTTTTTGATAAACACGTCTTGCTTCTACCATGCCGCAGATGAAAAAAAAAAACTCGGAGTAAAAGCAGTTGCTCATTTTTGTTCACCCGGCCTTTTATATAAAAATTTTTTTTATGATTTTGCAACTTTTAGTTTTACATCACTAAAGCATTTCAGGTTATGTTGTAACATATTGCATCATATCTATGTAGTGGGTGGGTAGGCTGCGGGCTATGTAGTACTTATATATCGGGCTATTTAAAAGCTATGAAGCGAGCTATATAGTAGCAATATAGCGGACAATGACGATTAAAATGATAGCTATATGTGATAATGCTCAAAACGATACGCATTTTTTAATGCATTTATGATTATTTTACTAAACTTAGCTTTATGAGTTATCTTTAGTAGAAAAAAATAATTAGCCAAGATAACAATTTAATGCAAAAACTAAAGTTGATTAAGTTATTACCATAATAATATGACGAATTCCACGAAAATCGTAACATTAGCATGATTTTATAAACTATTTTTTTGCAGTAAATTTATGGTGTAATTAGCTTTAATATGAATCTAATCACAAGAAATTATTAAATAAATGAATAAATAAGTTCGCTAATTAATGTTTATGGTAATTAGTAACCATGAGCGAGACTAGGTTTTTTCAAACCGAGACGAGACCGAGACAAAAAGTTAGTACTTCTCGTGAGACTGAGAACAAGACAAGACGAGAAATTTAACGATTTTTGAAAACAAATTTATTAAAATCCAAGTAAAAAAACATGTAAACATGGTTTTGACAAATAGACACAAATGACATTTGTCAAATGTAAACAACTTTTTCAAATATTAATTTAGAATTTTTTTGCCAAACTTTTCCAACAAGACAATGTTTTCTCTGATTAAGATGATTTGTTCTACTTTTTATGGGTGTAAGTTGTGTCTGATCGGACGACATTTCCACCTGAGCTAAAAACTCTCTCTGATTTAGTTGAACTTGGTGGAATAGCTAAAATTTGTCTATCTAATGAAGAGAGTTCTGGCTATGTATTTGAATGCAATTTCCACCAATCAAGAATCGGAAAGTCTTTTTTGGCATCAGAGAGATATTCATACCGGCACATTTTGCTCAAAATAGGGTTCAGTTCAGATGTTGGCTCTTGTGTTTCAAGTCTGACGTTTAACTTGCGCTTCAGTTTTGAATTAGGGGACAAATCTGCTGAAAGGACTCTGGCAACAGGTTGGCACTCAAAATTATCCTTAACCTGTGAGGCTAACCATTCTTTTGTTGTTTGAAATTTTTTGAAGAGCTTCAAGTGAAGTCCCTTCAAAGCAGGATTTAAGTAGTTTGCTGTAGCACTCAATAAGTTTCAAGTGTGACAAAGAGGAAATCTTTTCTCAATGCAGCTTTTCAAGTTTTTTGCATAAAAGACACCGTAGCCATTTTTTCCATCCATGACAAAATTGATCAATAAATTGATCAATTTTGTCATGGATTAAATAAAGAGAATCGGCGACAGTGTTAATTGTTAGAATAGACTCACGTTTCTGTAACTTCTTTAAGTGGTGCCAAAATTTCTATTGCTCCCTCGATTGATTTCCACTGTGATGCACTGATGGTCTTTGAAGAAAAGATATCTTCATTTGTAAATAAGCTGATAATTACACTCTTTAGATGTAGGACAGAAGCCATGCAATCGAGTTCACTATTCCTTCTTGTGTCAACAGATTGGCGTAACTGTCTAAAATTGATTCCTTGAGCGTCTGATTCTGATTCAAGCAACTCAGCTGCAACTATTGACTGGTGAGTTAAAGAAGCCAAATCTTTGCATGTTTGCAACGCATCATCCATTCCAGCAGTCATTCCAAAAGAGTCTCGAACTGCACATTGCAAAATATGATTGTTGCACAAGTATTGGTCAAGTCGCTTTGACAATTTGACTGCAAGTTTCATGTTTCTTGCCTGGTCGTTCACGTAGTACATTGGCAAATCAGCAGGCAAATTTAGTTCTTCTAAGAAAGAATCCAGCTTTCCTTCACTTAAGATACCTTTGTGTCTGCCTGGGAACTGTTGGACATGGTGTGTCCAGTGATATAGTCTCCAATTTTCGTCAATAGCATGAAAAGTCCGAGAGATGTAACTGTCCTGAGCTCTAGAAGTCCAAAGGTCAGAAGTAAATGCAGCACTTTTTAGATTTGGCGTAATCTCCGTTATTATGCTCTTCATTCCAGCTTGAATTTCTCTTGACCGAATTGAAAGCTTTCTTGAGTATGTTGTTCTGTGAAGAAGGCTCAGTTTAGGGTTTGCAATGTCAAACAATTTCTTGAAACCTCTTTCTTCGACTGCTGAAAAGGATGCCAGATCAGTGCAAAAGTAATCCAGCATTGCAGAGTAAAACTGTTTTTGAATGGAATTGTCTTTGTCATATTTGGACTTTGTTTCAAACATTTCGACCATGGTTCGTTGTTTCTTCTTAAGAGGAGGAAGAAGAGAGTCGTCAGTTTTTTCAGAATACTCAACGTAATCTTGGCTGTGTTTTTTTTTCGAGGTGACGATGAAGTCTGCTTGTGTTTCCATCTTTTGTTTTCAAAGACTTTTTGCACGCCTTGCATTCAGCACCGTCACTTGTTTTTTGAAAATATCTCCAGATTTTGTTTTTTCTTGGTGACATTTTTGATCGTTGAAATGAGGCAAGAATATTTCTTTTCAATATGAACAATATGTGTCATGTTGAATTCCACTGATAAACTAATAAAATTAAGTCGAAAGTGCACCATTTTATACAAAAAGTTTTTGTATTCAAAATCCGATTAAAATCTAATTAAAAATTTATTTTGTTTTTGTCGAAAACAAATTAAATTTTTAATTAGATTTATTAAAATCACGGAGTCAAAATTTTAATTAATTAAAAAAACAAATTATTAAGCATTTTGTATATTATAATAATTTTTATTTTGGAAAATAATATAATATTTAAGTCTCGTTCTACTTCTCGCGAGAATTTTCTATTTCTCGTTTCTCACGAGAAGATTCGTTTATCAATAAAAACGAGAACGAGACGAGATCTCGTTCATGGATATAAATTTCGCTTAATTGGGCTACTTTAATATTACGTAGTTATAAAAAATATGGCTTCCAGATTTGCGTCTTTACATATTGCCCATCATTTAAATTCTTACCTCCATTTTTAGGTCCGCATTTGTTGAACTGAATTTCGATTGCCTCTCGAACTTTTCTTTTAAATTTTTTGGGTTCTACTTTTAACGTCTTTACTTGATCCCATTTTATACTACATGAACATTTAATTTTATGATGCCCAACTGCAGATTGTTCTAATTTTTCTTCAAAAAAATTAGAAGAATCTGCAATTGGGTGTTGTTTTGTTCTTGTTGCTATTTTCAATTTTGTTTCGCTGATGTATTTTTGTTCACACTCGCATTCTATTAGGTATACTCCGGGATGGCTATTTAATGGTAGTTTTGTTTTGTTGCGTGAAGTTAGCAAAGATTAAAGATTTGCACTTGATTTAAAGACTGCCCTGTAACCTGCTTTCATAAAGATTTTTCGAAGTTTTGGTGATACCGTGGGATCCACGGTAGTGATATACTTGGCATGGTTGCTTTAAAAATGTGTAAAACATAAGTTAATACCAAAATCGCTTCGAGTTGTATGTCCAATAAATAACAAGAGAGGAAGAGCATAACTAAAAGGTGCCATTTTGAATTACTAATATGCATTAAAAACGATTCTAGAACTCGTTATTTTAATCAAATAAAATTTGTAAAAGATATCCAAAACTATTTATATAAAAAATTAACTTAAGATGATTATGAATCTGTCGAAAATGTTACTAAAAAATCCCGAGAAAAAATGTTTGTTAAATCTAATTTTTGTCTGATCAAAAAATTTAATATCTTGAAAAATATAAATTCAAAAGAAAAAGCTGAGACTCCTTCATTTCTTGAAGATGTCGTGTTAAACCTATGTGAAACGGAAATACCTGAAAACCACAGAAATATTTAGAACTAGGACCTAAATTTGTTCCAACAATACAAAATATACCTTATTTAGACATTATTTCAGTCACAGAATCCACTGCGTTAAAACAAAAGATTAGATTTTTTAGAAATCCAAATAACCAATAATCGAAAAGGTAATTATGATTTTAACATTCATCGAAAAAAAGCAATAACAAATATTTAGGTTAAGCCCAATTAAAATCACGATCCAAAAATCTTAGAAGGAATATTTAAAGGATTTATTTATAGAGCTTTATCAATTTGCTCTGAAAAATTTTGAAATAAAGAAATCGATTTCCTGGTAGATGTGTTTGCTGAAAATGGATATGAAAAGAAAAATTAAAAAACCTTGCAAATATTGTTATGAAAAAATGACGCTCAAATAATCAAAATAATTTTATCTAACAACGAAGCAACCATGTCAACTATATCACTACCGTGGATCCCAATATTATCACCAAAACTTCGAAAAATCTTTATGAAAGCAGGTTACAGGGCAGTCTTTAAATCTAGTGCAAATCTTTAATCTCTGCTAACTTCACGCAACAAAACAAAACTACCATTAAATAGCCATACCTAATAGAATGCGAGTGTGAACAAAAATACATCGGCGAAACAAAGATGAAAATAGCAACAAGAAAACAAAACAACACCCAATTGCAGATTCTTCTAATTTTTTTGAAGAAAAATTAGAACAATCTGCAATTGGGCATCATAAAATTAAATGTTCATGTAGTATAAAATGGGATCAAGTAAAGACGTTAAAAGTAGAACCAAAAAAATTTAAAAGAAAAGTTCGAGAGGCAATCGAAATTCAGTTCAACAAATGCGGACCTAAAAATGGAAGTATGAATTTAGATAATGGGCAATATGTAAAGACGCAATTCTGGGAGCCATGTTTTTTGTACCTACGTAATATTAAAGAAGCCCAATTAAAGCGAAATTTAAAAAAGCCATTAAAATGTCACGTTTCCTTTTGATTGTAATTTAATTTAATTAATAATTTGTAATTAAAGCTGAAAATGCTAGTATCAATAATCTAGCGAAAATTTCTTAGAAAAATAAAGAAATTTTCTGATAAATTTTTGTTGACGAAACACAGTGTAAATTTTTAATTTTTTTTTAAAAACTTTATTTTTTGTTGATGGTTACAATAGTTTTAACAAGAATAAACTAATTAATATCAACACATTTAACAATTATAGACAATACACACTCACATAAAAATCGTTAAAAATAACATTAAAAATATTCAAATTCAAATTCAAATTACAACCGTTTTATTACAGAAAAATGAGTAAATATTGTATTATAATGTCAGGATAAATAAAAATAATATTTAAAAACGACAGATTTTACAATAATAATTTTTTGCATACCAATTTTTAATATGTTTTTTGAACACCTCAGAACTTTTAGAGGACATAGTCTTGTTATCTAGAGTGTTCCATAACGAGATGGCTCTAAATATAGTACAACATATATCCTTATATTTGGAGCCATTTGAAGGTAGAATCATTTTTTTGCTACAACGAAGTTTAAAAGGAAGGTTTTTTGTATTGAATAAATCCTTCATAAATTGTGGATTTAGACAATTGATTTAAAAACTTCTATCATAAGAAAGCGCAAATTTCTTAAGTGGATCCTCGGACTATTATCAAAACTTAACAATTCATCAAGAGATAAGTCAAACCTTTATGGACAATACAAAGAGCTTTTTTATGAATTTTATTTATAAGGTTGTCATAGTATTTAGAACAAAACATCCATATTAGGGGACAATAAGAAAAATTTGACATTATGAAGGCGTTAAACAACAATGTAGCTTTATTACGGGATAAAAAACTTCTTATGCGTGAAAGAGCAAAACATTTACCATTAGCTTTACTGCATAAGTATTTAATGTGTTCTCCAAAATTTAGATTCTTATCAATTGTAACACCAAGTAGTTTCACCCTATCAGAGGCAAAAACAGTTATATTACCTATTTTTAGGTATTGATTTTTTGTGTTTTTTAAACCAACTAAAAGTAATTGGAATTTATCAGGGTTGGCAACCATCGAGTTAAACTTAAACCAGGCAATGGTATTAGTTGCTTCTTTTTGCAATCGAAAAATAACCTTTTCTAAGCTGTAATCACAGACATACAGCGTATTATCATCTGCAAAGTTGCACAATTCAGTATCTTTAATAAAGAAGAATATATCATTTATAAAGATATTAAAGAGGATGGGGCCAAGAATGGAACCTTGAGGCACTCCCGATAAAATATCAACCCAATTAGAAACAGAAGGTCCTATCCTTACCCTTTGTTTACGACCACTAATATACGATATAAGAAATTTAAGACTTTCTTTAGAGAAACCATACGCCTCTAATTTAGCAATAAGTAGGTCATGCGGAATGAAATCATACGCTTTAGATAAATCCATTAATAATAATGAATTGAAAAAAAATATTAAAAAAAATATTAATAATAATAAATTGAAAAAAATTTTTGTTAAGTGATTTCCTACTAATATATATATATATATATATATATATATATATATATATATATATATATATATATATATATATATGTGTGTGTGTGTGTGTGTGTGTGTGGGAGGGTGGGGGGCAATTCCATGTTAAAACATCCAGGGCATGCAACATTTTAAGCTTGCTTCCAACCAACAAAAATCCGCCATTTTTAGAAATGGTTTTGGTCCTAGTTTCTGTTATATGTGTTGGAAAGCTGAAAATTTATACCTTTACATATTTTGGACCAACAAATCCAATGAAACAACTTTATATATTATAAACGAACATAACACCTAAAATTTAAATGTTTAACATAATTTTACTGAGGCGAGTCCAATCACAAAAATGCCAATGTAGCTCGATTTTTTTTTTAGAGATTGTCCTGAATAGTTAAGTTATAGTTATTACAAAGAATTGGAGAGTGGTCTTTTCTAAAACAGAAATAAAAACATGGTCAAATCTACTTAAATTTAGTGCTGACAAACAGGTATTTTGATAAATTAAACGAGAAAAAAAGATATAATTTGACAGTTTTGTAACTGAAACTGATTTGGCAACATCAAACTGTTCTTTTATTTGTTGTTGACTAGCTGTTTTGTTTTCTTTGTATTTTTATTGAATCTGATCCTAAAAAATTAAAGTTTCAAAGGTAATTAAAAAAAAAAAAAACATCTTCAAATATACTTAATTTTATTACTTATAAAACATTAGTTTTATATTTATTAAACTAAGACAAATAAATTTAAAAAAAAGGCTCCAAAACAAATAGAGCATTTGAAAAGAAGTTCAAGAAACAAAAGTAATATACAAAATTTAAAAATAAAAAACTCAAAAAAAGTTAAAATTTATCAGTTATAGTGTTATAATCATTAACATCAATGTTATTTGCTTGCCCTGATTTTGTTATTAGGGCTTTGATTACTGCAATTAAACTCGACAATGGTACCCAACAGATATCATCTCTCTGTGGCCAAATGAAGTTTTGAGAAGGACCGTGAGGGTGCATAAACTTAATTTGAATATCATTTGTTGTAATATCTATTTCTGTAACCATGCCTATCCACCCTATCCACCAAAAAAAATCGTACTTTCATGCAACAAAATCATTTAGGTTTGGTGCAATTAAAACATCAGACGTTTCTGCTTTTGACAGTATAAATCTGTCAACACATTGATGTTTGCTTGTTCTTTTAAAACTAATTTCAAATTTTAAAATGGGTATATAATGATGATAACTTCTGGTACCTGGAATTCTTTTACCCGTACCACCTATGCTATCACAAGTAGATTTTCCATGGCTGGTTGCAAAAAATACCCATTCAGCTGTAATCTCGAAATCTCTTTTATGGTGGCATAGGTTTGCAAAGTTTTTATAGTTTTTATAATGAGCAGAACATCCATCAGAAAAATAATAAATTTCATTGATACTAACTAAGTATTCTTTAATGTACTCTACAATTTTTTTTCAAATTCATAGACAAAGCATTTATCATAATCATTGTCATCACTTAAAAAACAGAATGACTTATGCTGAATATTCATTTTAGAAATTTCCTTAAAATATATAAAAACAGGATGTAGTGTACATTGTTGTTTATTCCAATGATAACTTTGTATTTCATCCTGTATTAGTTAATAGTTTCATCCTGATAGTTCTTGATAGTAATTGATAGTTCTCTGCAAAATCTACCTGTATGCTACATTCATTGTAACATAAATTATTTTTTAGCTCTTTGAAATAGCGAGTTTGGCATTTAGCAATATATGAATGTGAAGGTAGTTGATTAATATGAGAAACAACTAGTTCTTTATATTTAAATAAGTTAACTGTCTGAGTAATTAATTGTGATCTATCAGTACTTTGACATTAATTAAATTGAATTTCTTCTTCTTCGTCAATCTCAATTAACTCCAAATCTAAAAATGCCTTTAAGTTATCATAACCTGGACATTTAGCACATCTTTGAACCATGCATTCATTATTGCTTGCATTACAAACCAATTTTGAAATTAAATCTTTGTATGTAACATTCCATTGAATAGCATTTACAAGCAATATTGAGTTTTGATGGTAAATACAAACAGGTTTTCACTTTTAAGTTTCCTAGCACGTCATATAAGATGTTCAGAAACTTCAAAATATTCTGAAGCGTATTTTCTAGACCAAGATTCAGGTGTAAGTGTTAATATTAAAATTTTTTTTTTAAATGGTTCAACTTGAAGTTTTTCTTTCATTAAAATTGTCAAATGATCAAGATCATTTGCGTTTTTTTATCTCTAGGATGACTGGGAAAAGTTAAGGCTACACTTAAGTTATCTATATTTACTCCATAAGCACTTGCTACTCCTTCTTCCATTTTTGAGTAGGCTTTGACTAGTTTTCTTTTTGCTGTTACAACTCGTTGATGCTTTGAGACACCGTGAACTTTAATTGGTGAGACTCCAATTGATATTAAAGAGTTGTCTAACTGTTGTTTATTACAAGATTTACCTATAACAAATGATACATCATCATCAATTTCACACTCCATTTCGTTATCAGAAACTTGTCACAATATGACAAAAACTGAATACAAGAGCGACAAAATTTCCATCCTGGTTTACAGTCTAGATTTTTGGATTTAAGGTTACGAGCCATTTTAAGAGATTGACCTAAAATAAAATCATTAACTTTTAATAACAATATACTCTGCTTCTAAATTTATATATATATATATATATATATATATATATATATATATATATATATATATATATATATATATATATATATATATATATATATATATATATATATATATATATATATATATAATATATATAATATATATATATATATATATATATAATATATATATATAATATATATATATATATATATATATATATATATATATATATATATATATATATATAATATATATATATAATATATATATATATATATATATATATATATATATATATATATATATATATATATATATATATATATATATATATATATATATATATATATATATATATATATATATATATATATATATATATATATATATATTAGGGTGGAGTGAATTTTATATTTTTTTACAATTCATTTAGCCTGGGTGTGCAAAAGTTGTCTATTCATTTCAGAATAACTCTGGAAAAATATCAATGCTCTAAGAAATTATCTTTAGGTTCCTCAAGACCTCTAAAATTTTAATGGGTCCCTAATATTATTATGTAAAAAAAAAATGTTCAAAAGTATGTCATGTTGGGTCTCAAAAGAAGCAAAATTTTATAAAAATTTCAAAAATAACAATTATTTTATAAAAAAATTATTATTTAAGATTTTTTTGAATTTATAATTTAAAAAAATAAACTTTTTTTATTTTTAGTTTAAAAGGTCATTTTTTCTGCTATAAACTCTAAAATAACAATTTTTTTTTTAAATAATTGTTATTTTTAAAATTTTTACAAAATTTTGCTTCTTTTGAGACCCAACATGACATACTTTTGAAAAACTTTTTTTTACATAATATTAGGGACCCATTAAAATTTTAGAGGTCTTGAGGAACCTCAAGATAATTTCCTAGAGCATTGATTTTTTTCCAGAGTATTTCTGAAATGAATAGACAACTTTTGCACACCCAGGCCAAATGAATTGTAAAAAAAACTAAAATTCACTCCACCCTAATATATATATACATATATATATACATATATATATATATATATATATATATATATATATATATATATATATATATATATATATATATATATATATATATTATATATATATATATATATATATATATATATATATATATATATATATATATATATATATATACATATATATATATGTATATATATATATATATATATATATATATATATATATATATATATATTATATATATATATATATATATATATATATATATAAAATGAAATCGTAAATATAAAATAAGAAAAGATTTTTGTTAAATGATTTTCTACTAATTTATAATTGCTCTGTTCTTTTAAGAACATTGAGCACTCTATTTTGTAGAATACATTTTAAAATTGTTTAAATAAGTATGTATATATATATATATATATATATATATATATATATATATATATATATATATATATATATATATATATATATATATGTATGCATATATGTATATATATATATATATATATATATATATATATATATATATATATATATATATATATATATTTATATATTACCTTTATTCTTCTTTTTGTGTCTTTTTAAACATCACAACACTTATCATTCTTTAGTAGAAATATTGGTCCTAAAACCTGCTCATAATGATAACAAATAGTCTTTATCTCTATGTATGATGTAGTCTCAAGCAAGCCAGACCTCCAAATATAAAAATCCTTTTCTAGATAACAAAAAATTTTTAATCTTTGTTTTTTTCGAATGAAACATATTTTGTGACATTCATCATTTAAAATGTTTCCAAATCCACATGATTCCATTTTATCAATATACTATTATTTATTATCCCTAAAAAAGATGTATAAAAAATGTATAATTCATTCAATGTGTTCATGGGGTCAAGGTTGTTCAGGATTAGAAAATTTTACATCATTAATGAGCATTCTAACTTTAATTTTACAACATTATAAACGTTTCTAAACAATAAAACTACGAAAAAGCAGAAACAGCAAGTCTAAACAACAATATCTTAAAGAACATTTCAATATTGCCGAAACTGCTTCAGTTAAAAAACTGTCAAATTACACCTTTTTTTTTCTCGTTTAATTTATCAAAATACCTGTTTTTAAGCATTAAATTTAAGTATATTTGACCATGTTTTTATTTCTGTTTTAGAAAAGACCACTATCCAATTCTTTGTTGTAACTATAACTTAACTACTCAGGACTAATTCTAAAAAGAAATGGAGCTACATCGACATTTTTGTGATTGGACTTGCCCCAGTAAAATTGTGGTAAACATTTAAATTTTGAGTGTTATGTTCGTTTTTAAATATTTTAAGTAGTTTCATTGAGTTCGTTGGCCCGAAATATGTATATGTACAAATTTTCAGCTTTCCAACACACATATAACAGAAACTAGGACCAAAACCATTTCTAAAAATGGCGGAATTTTGTTGGTTGGAGGCAAACTTAAAGTAGCTATATCTTTAGAACCGATTGAAATGAGATGATAAAATTTTCAGGATGTTCATAATTTACTAAAATCTTTAAGCGGTTTAAAAATCAGCAAAATGTGAGACTTAGGGTTGCATTTTCAAAAAAAATTGGATGTTTTCACATGGAATCACCCATATATGAGTTAGCCATCTGGGGTAGCCATTCCAAAAGATTTTTTTTGCACACTGTAATGTGCATTTTGTTATTCTATATGATATATGTGTTTGTCATTCATTGGCCTGAAATACTTCTAATACCAAAAAACTATAAATACATAATAATCATATAATATTAATATAATAATATGCGTGACGGAATCACCAATTTATGGACAAGCATTTTATGGTATATTATTATAGTAACACACTTCTGCTCTCCTATTTAAATTTACTTAACTTCACAAGTGTATGTGTGTGTTAAAATACATACCATTTGCAAATAATTAGAAACAATTATAAATTATTTAGTAGATAATACTATATTTATATTAAAGTATGTGTGACGGAGTTATATAAATGGTGTGACGGAATCACCTATTAGCCATACTAACAAACACCTACTGTCTACTCACAGTAATATTTCAAAAGGCAAGTCAATAACTTGGCTACAGAACAGTTAACCATTTTTAATCAAATTAGAAAATTAGCATTCATTCAATTAATTAACTATTTTATTGTAAATATACGATTAATTAAATCTTGATGGAATTCGTCTTGTACGCTTTAAACCACGACTGCTAACGATAGGATTATCCATTGGTTCACTGTCATTCTCAAGAACTACAGCAACTTCTGTTGCAGTCATCTTCCTACTAATAATATAACACACTAATTATAGTAACATAGTGTTATGGATAGGAGAAATGTAATCTTAAAGTTAAAGATACACAAACAAAAATAAAAAAATGGGGAATCTTTATTTACGACATATGTCTTATTCACACATATTACACGTACCATGTTTATTACAAATCAAAAACTACCTTTATATTAAATAATTATTTAATAATTATAAAATCTGCTTTGGAACACACGAACTACAAAGTTCTTTCCAGATATAAATTTGTGTTTTTTATATCTATGAGTACTTGTTGGTGCGACTTTAAATTAAGGCGATAAAATTACCAAAAGATATAACTATATTTTATTATATTACTACTTAGTAAATTACCGTAAATATTGTCTTGAAATCGAAGCTTTAGGAATAATACTGACAGTATCCACAGTCGGTGGCGTAGAACCAGCATTCTCAGTAGGTGGCGTAAAAATGAAACCCAAGCTAGGTGTTATAGAAGTTTAAGCTGGAGTGATAATTTCTGTTGTAGTTTTAATCATAACATGTTGTTTTACATTCACAGCATTTGTGTACATCTTACACTTAACGTTGTTCTGTTTCAGAATAACACAATGAACAGTTTGTGTACCTGGAACAGCCGGTACATCACTCCACAAAAGATCAGCATTCAGTTCATTGCATTTGGTTTCAATTTCATTAGGTGAAAGGACAGTAACATTTATATTGCTCTGTGCTGATTTAACAGCCACCCAGTGTATCATTTGGCCCTTTGCATGACTGGTTGCAAAGTAATTCCACTGTAGCTGTAGATCAGAAACTTCCTTCAATTTTATAGACAAAATAAATACACATTTACTTTTGTACTGACTAATTGGTCCATCGGTCCATATCTGCACAGTATCATCTGTGGGTAAAGACAGTTTGATAAACTCAAGAATTTTCGCAGCATATGCAGCGACTGAATGTTTTTCATGATCACGACAGTCTGAGATAAATATTTTTGAAATTATTTCAGAGCGATGCCAAATCATAATCATGTACACAGTTATTTGTTTTTGTTTCCAGTGTACTGATTGGATCTCGTCCTGAAAAGTTGCAGTATAGTTTTCTGCGAAATCCATCTGCAAGATACAAGATGCACTGTCATGCAACTGTGCATCAGCTTTCTGTGATTCGTAAGATATCGCTTGATGACGTTTTATGTAAACATGTTGAAGATGAGATCAAATCAATTGCATCTTGAACACTACCTTCCTGCAACTCTTTTGCTAAATAACTATCATTGTCCTGATTCCACTGATACCAGATCACTGAATCATCTGTATTCTCAAGTTTACTGGTGAAATTTTCAGTAAAAAGACGAAAACCTTTGCACATACCGCATTTGTTAAACATGCAAGCTTCTTGCTGTGAATTACATACACAATTTGATACAAATTCATCTGAATACGTCGGAAATATTTGTAGATATTGACAATGTAAAAAAACCAGTTACAAAATAAAGTTGCTATGGTGTTTGCATCCGCATACGTTTTGTGGCATATCACTGGAAAAAGTACGTTCTTTGAACGCATCGAGGCAAACTCGGATTTTCCGATAACGTAATTTAGAAATTCAAATTTAAAAGTCTGGTATGCTTCAGCAACCGTCATTACAAGATGGCGTTTTTGCATTTTAATTTTGTCGCTATTTGAATAAACTGTAAACGACGTCTGCCTTTCCGGGCATGACTCGTGATATACTATCATTATTATAAAAGTTAGTAACGCATGAGTAATCTGCTGTTGTCACTGATAAAGGACCCTTTACTTCAATATTTAAAATATCACTGGCCAATTTTCGAACTACGGCAGCTTTTTTTCGAGGACTTTTGGGAAGAGCAAATTAAGCATGTAAAATTGAAGTTAAAAGTGTGTGATTCCGTCACGATACTGCGTGATTCCGTCATAATATTGTGTGATTCCGTCACGCACATTAAACATTCATTCACATAAACAATAATCGTACAATTTATTCCAAATTTTAAATATTAAGATAATATGTAGTTATTTACATTGATATTTGCCAGAAACAATAATAAAATAAAGTTTTGTAATTATTTCGTGAAGGAATCACAGATCATATATATATATATATATATATATATATATATATATATATATATATATATATATATATATATATATATATATATATATATATATATATATATATATATTTACACACACAAGGTGACTAGATAAAACGGAGACAAATATTTTTAATCATTTTTTATTAAACCAACAAAAATTAAGTAAAACAACGATGAATAACAACAACATTGACCTTCCGCAATAATATGCTCAGCCGGTTTTGAAGTAGCATCCTCCTGCGGCGATACATAAGCCTAAAAGCGTCTTGTAAGTTTTAGCAATGGGCAGCAGGTCTTCTGGCAACAATCAATCCCATTCCCGGCGCAGTGATTGCTTCAGCGACTCCAAACTTATTTGGCGTGTAGTACAGGCCCTTGCTTCAAAAATTGACTACACGCTGTAGTCCATCGGGTTGAGATCCAGCGAGTAGGGCGGCCGTTCCGAAGACGCGATGAAGCTCGGAAAATGGGTCTAACACCAATATTGAGTTGTTTTCGCCTTGTGAGCAGGTGAAAAGTCCTGTTGGAACGTCCAATTAACATTGCAGAAGTGCTGTTAGACCCACGGAAGTACCACAGTCTCGAGAATGTCGCGTTGGTAGACTTCTTGGTTGATTTTGATCCACGATCCACGAAAACGAGGGGGGTCTTACCGCTAGCGCAGATTCCGCCCCTGACCATGACGATCTGCGGTAGACTTCTTGGCTGACCGATTTGATCCTTGATCCACGAAAACGAGGGGGGTCTTACCGCTAGCGCAGATTCCGCCCCAGACCTTGACGAACTGGGGATTTTGGCGGTGTTTGACAATGGCCGACGTGCCGGGAGCCTTAGCGGACCAACTCCTGTTGTTTTAGTGGTTGTGTGCCGGCTCGACGGTGAACAGCATTTTTGAAATAGAATGTTCCACATAAATCTTCCATTTTTTAAAATTTATTTTGATTAAATAATACGACAAAAAAGTTGTCTTTTGAATAAAAACTTATTTCTTTTTTTTTTCTTCAGAATCCCAACCAATGGTGAAAGAGATGACTAGAAAAAAACTCTTCGATGTAATGAAACAATGCCCAAAGAAAAAAATTGATGACAAATTTGTGTTTTAAGAAGATCATCTCAAAATTTTTACAAAATGTACTGAAAATGAACAAAGTTCACTAAAAAACGCCTTAAATATTTTCAAGTTTCATTTTAAACAAAAATGGATAGCTGCTAACTACATAGAAGAACGTTTTTTGAAGCACAATGAACTATGGCTCAATGCTATCATAAGTTTACCCACCTGTATAATAAAAAGGCCTGGTCGACCATCAAAAGATTTTGAGTTGTTGAGTTCGCCAAGTAAGAGACGTAGAACAAAAGCTTTGAAAGACCAAATATCTTATGGACAACTAACCTATGCTGCCTAACTTATGCTAATACAAATATTTATCCATGTTATTCGCTTATGAAAGAATAAAAAAAACAATGTTATCCTCCACAAGAGTCAACGACAGTTTCAGAAACATGTTGTGAAATTAAACTACAAGATATTCTAGACCACACAACTAGACGCTTGTGTGAATATTTAGATGAAGTTTCGGAAACCTTAAACGAAGAAGAAAGAAGCAATTTAGAAATGTTATCAAAATGGGGTTGTGATGGCTCACAGCAGCAAACATTTAAATAAAAATTCTAAAATAGTACAGACAGTGACTCTAACATTTTTCAAAGTTCATTTATGCCTCTACGGCTTATATGTCATATTGGTAGCCAGAAGATTATTTGGCAAAACCCTGTGCCCTCTTCTACAATATATTGTCGCCCAATTCGAATTCGTTTTATCCATGAAACTAAAGAAATAACAAATGAAGAAATCTGCTACGTAGAAGGTCAAATAAAAAACTTAAAAAAAACTGAAATATCGAAGTTTTTAGGTGGTATTATACTTATAAAGCATACCTTGGCATTTACAATGGTTGATGCAAAAGTATGCAATGCTGTAACCAACACGACATCTACTATGAGGTGCTATATATGTGGACTAACATCAAAAGACTTTAATAATTTAACCATAAAAAAAATAGATAATCCAGATGCCCTTAAATTTGGTTTATCGATCTTGCATACAAGGATTAGGTTTTTCGAATCTTTACTACATTTATCATACCACATTCTCATTAAAAAATGGCAAGCGAGAACACAAAATGAATTAATAATTGTAGCTAAAACAAAAAAAACATTCAAAACAAATTCAAAGAGAAAATGGGGCTGCTGGTGGATATTCCAACTGCAGGTTTTGGGAATACTAATGATGGCAATACATCAAGAAGATTTTTCTCAGATCCTCAAACCTCATCCTGCATTACAGGAGTTAACATTGGACTTATTAAAAATTGTAGTATTATTTTGGAAACCTTGTCAAGTGGATATAAAATAGATATCAAAAAATTTGAAAAGTTTGCAAAACTGACAGCAGAACTTTATGTTGAAATTTATGGATGGTATCCAATGACTCCTACAATGCACAAGACATTAAGACATAGTGCCACAATAATTGATCAAGCTATATTGCCTATTAGTCAATTATCGGAAGAGGCGGCTGAGGCTTGAAACAAGCACTTCCGTGATTATAGACCGAATTTCTCGAGGAAATTTTCAAGAGAAATTTGTAATAGGGATATCATAAATAGACTTCTGTTAAGTTCCGATCCTTTCTTAGAGCAGTGTCAGAAAGTAGCTCAAGAATAAAAGAAATGCTATTTCCAGTGAGGCATTAGAGTTCTTGCAACCAGAAACATTGAACGAACTACAACAATATGAATAGGAGGCATCTAGAGAAAATGAATCAGACTAATGTTTGTTTTTTATCGTTTATTAAGTATATTTTTTTATTTTATGTTGTTTTTACCTTTATAGTAGGGTTTATTTTACCTTTATAGTATGTGTATTTGTATATTTCCTTTTGTTTAAATTGTTTGTATTTGCATCACTTTTTTTAAACATTTTTACTCTTAAGGCTTTTAATGTTTTAATTGAAGTTTAACAGTTTATATTGTTGTTTAGTTTTTTTTTTAATTTTTTTTTTTTAACTTCTTTTTGTATGGTTTATATGCAAAAGTGTGTTTTGAGTAAAAAAAAACCTGCACAATTATTTTAAATATTATATTATGATTTCAAACTGCTTTTAATTGTTTATCTAATTGTTAAAAGCCATAAAATAATTTTGATCAACTTTTTACCATAAATTCTCCACTGTGCGGCGCCCAAATATTTTTACTAGAATAACCTATATATATATATATATATATATATATATATATATATATATATATATATATATATATATATATATATATATATATATATATATAATATAAATAATGCATAATTAATACTAATAATATTACTACTACGTTTTCAAAATTCTTCCTTAGCAATATTCATGTATAATACATTGCTTTTGCAATATATCATATTTGATATATATTATATTTTATAGAATTATTAAGCAATAATTTTGAAAATAAAAATGTTTGATAGAGATATATTTTTATAAAAATAACTAATACTTACAGGTAAAAAGATATTTGATGCCATTAGTTTAATAAAATAATCGAACGAATTGTCAGAGAGTGAAATTAAAAATAGAATACAGAAATTCCAATTCTATAAGTAACTAAGAAATGACAGAAATGAACTTGCGCGCCTATTTAAAACTAATGTGGAAGCTGAAAGTAAACAACCAATCAAATTTAAAGATGATAGATGAATTTCTGGAAAACCAAAACAAATAAAAATTACGCTTTATCTTCTAAAAAAGCAATAGTTTTTCAAATTTAAATTGTTGGAAAACCAATTTATTTTTGTTTCTCTTGCGAAAAAGCAAATCATATTTTGGATATGACATAAAACATTTAGGTTTTCTGTGTAACTGATCAATTTTTTAGATAATGAATGAAAAAACAATTTTCGTAAGAATGTATATTTTTTTTTTCTTTTTTTTTTTCACAACAATCATTATTATATATTTCAAAAACAAATAGTATTTACATGTCTCCAGTTTATACAGTGGAGAAAATAGATTTAATCTCACCATGTACTAATTCAATATTTTGGAAATCTCTTAGCAAATTTGTGCGGTGCATCTTTTGTATCCACACTTATATAATTATTGTTACAAATAACAACTTTTTAGATTATAATATAGCATAATTAAATTGCGGGACATTTAATAAAACCATAAAATGTATAATACTTAATATTTCCGGTAGCCTTTTAAATAATAAGCCTCATCAATAATTATTTTCATTTTGATCTGGTGATACGCAATTGTCACTTAGTTTTTTATTATTATTTGTTAGTCAAACAAAGAATTTAAAATCATGGCTTATAAAGTTTTTACCATTTGGTTTTTGATACCTGAATTTGAAATGGGACGTGGTAAGCGTTTAACGAATGAGGTATTAGCAGTAATCAAAGCATATAAAAATACAGACTTATCTAATCGGGAAATTACAAAGAACATTAAAAGTTCTACAAAAGTGGTTTATAATTACTTCTAGATTAGGGTTAATTATGGAGCTTATAAGGAAAGTAGTGACAAACTTAAAATTGATAATCGTGCTAAACTAATCCAAACACAGTTCAAAAAAGCGTAAACCAAGACCAAAACTTACTGTTCGTCATAAAGAAGTTAGATTACAATTTGCAAAAGAACACATGTCTTCGCAGGAAGAGTGGCATCAAGTTCTCTTTAGTAATGAAAAAAAGTTCAATCTATATGGTCCTGATGGCTATCAATATTACTGGCACGATCTTCGAAAAGAAAAAGAAACTCGAATGAGCCGTAACTTTGGTGGTGGAACTGTTATGGTTTGGGGGCTTTTGCCTTTGCTGGAAAACAACCACAGGCATGGATTTCAACAAAATTGAATTCACGGGACTACATTGACTTATTAGAAATTAGTTTGCTTGAACATGGTGAAAATTTGATGGGTGAAAGTTTCACTTTTTAACAAGATAATGCTGCTATCCATAACGCAAAGCTTACAAAAGCTTGGTTTAGAGAGAAAAATATTTACGTAAAGGAATGGCCCGCATGCAGTCTAGGTCTTAACCCAATTGAAAATTTATGGGGAATACTTTCTAGAAAGGTTTATGAAAATGGTTAGCAATATGAATCGGCATTGAAGCTGAAAACTCGTATCAGAGATACTTGGAATGAAATATCTATAGAAACTATCCAAAATCTTAAGACTATTATGTCAAGTCGCATAGTTGAAGTCATTAAAAATTCAGGAAGCAATACAAAATATTAAATGAGCGTATAACAAAATATTTTTTGTATTTTCTTGTATGTAACGTAAATGAGGGTAATTCTATTTTCTCCACAAATTGAATACTTTTAGTTATTTTTCCACTTGTAGTTAATTAAATATATTTTTCCACTTGTAATTAATTAAACATACAATATAAACTTTTTAATTGCAGTAAAATATAATAAGATATATGGTAGATTTAATAATTGTTTCATTGCCATTTTTGTTAAATTAAAACAAAAATTAAAGGTGAGCCTGTTTCTATTTTCTCCGCTGTATAAATGTCCGCCACACATATGTACAATATCTAAAGAGCGTTAACAATGCTGTTTTACGCATGGGTGTTTGGCATTAAGTTTAAATAATAAATTCAAAAATTGGTAATTTATAATATAAAGTGCGGGCTATTAACCCATGCATTTATAAAATATAGGGAAGTCCATCGCACTACAGGCTACTAGGGACTTGCTTTTAGTTGTCGTTGACAATATATATTAACATATTATATACTTCATCATCACCCAACTTTTATATAGCCAAGGTCAAGGGTGCACATAGATTTTTCTACGGTAGGAGGAGGGGAGGGGAAGATTAAAAATTAGAAATTATTTTTTACATTTATTAATTTCGTAGTTACTTTAAATTAAATTAACCATCAAATCATGTCAAATAAAGATGCTTTGCAAATATTTGGGATGATTGTAGCCTGTGGCTCAAAATTTGGTTAAGAAGCGCCATGTACCAAAACAGACTGAAACGATTTATGTTGTTAGATTTAACAATAAAATTTGTAGTTTGATTACTTTTGTTTTGTGTGTATTAGCCCAAACTATATTAGCATGTGTGAGATTACCCATGAATTAGACTAAAGTCAATTTTTTTTCTTAAACAGAAATCAAGAAATGAACAAGATTTATATAAAATACCTAATGCAAATGATGTTTTGGATTCATGTGCCCAATATGATTTCTCCATGATAAATTTTCGTCCAAACCAAAAAAATTTGTATACTTTTCCCGTTTTATTGTTATGTTGTTGATGGGCAAGTCTTGATTTTTTAACGGTAGAAATATTATTTGACAATGGAATAAAATTAGTTTTTCACAGTTTAAAACTAGTTTACTTGCTCTAAACCATAAATTAAAGTTTTCCAGTAAAGCTTTCATTGTTCCAATCATTGATTTTAAATTACAATGATAATAAAAAAAAGCTGTCTCATCAGCGTAAATAATAAAAGATACTACAGATGATGCCTTATACATATCGTTGATATTAATTAAAAACAATAACGCTTCTAAGATTGAGCCTTCAGGGACAAAACACTCAATATCAAGTACACTTGACAACGCTAAAAGATCCATGGAAATTAAGAAGTTTTTAGTAAAAGTAAAAAAGAACGAATATAAAATACTACTTATTTGTAAAATATACTTTATTTAAATACTACATTAAAAAAAACTTAACATGGTAAGAAGATATTATGCTTATAAATAAAAGTGTCTCCACTCCTTTCCTGTTGATACCAATCTTTTTTACTAATAGCATAAAAGAATGAAAAGAAAAATATTTTGTCCCCAAAAAATATATACGTTTGCTTCGTACACTTTTTGCAAACAAACTTTAAAAATGCAAGATTAGGTTCTAACAGAAGTTGCAAGCAAACCATTTGGAAAAACTTTTGAAAACCTAAATTACTTCAAAAAAAAAAAAAAAAGAGGGAGCTTGTTTGGATGAATAAGAGAACTAATCATTGCAGTGCTTTGTTGTATTACTTTTTAATTGCGCTAATTGAAAAGTTTAATTTTTAAATTTTTCTTGCTACTAAATGCTAAAAGTATCTAAGCTTCAATATTCTTGTTAGCAATAAAGTTTCGCATATAATCTTTTATCAATTAAGTCTTTCTATCAAAAATATTCAAACTGTTTTAGAACCTTGAAATACACTTAGTCGATTACGCTTTTATTGTACTATTTATGTTGTGTTTTACTCGAATCAATAACATGCGAGGTAACTTATAATAAATTAACAACACCTAAATCTTTCAAAACTGTGGTTGCTTTGCGACTCCTAATCTATATTGGATGCCATACCAATCACAAGCCCTTACTAATGTAGGAAGTTGTTGCTGAAATTGAAAATATAAAGATTTACTCCGAGCTTTATCAATGTTCAACCCAATTCGAACTATTCTTTTCAATTAACAGTAACATCACAAGCAATAACAAAAAAATATTTTTTCTACCATCAAGAAACTTTTGTGTTTTAGCATATTTTATTTTGATCTATGAAAAGATTGCGATAACATAACATCACTTTCATCTTCTTTGAGACAAAAAAAGACAGTGGTCTGTTTCCTTCTTCATTTAATAAAAATCATTGTAAAAAATGTGTATATTTTTTATACACAAAAACAGTGTTTATTGATTGCATACAACATTGGATATAAATCATTAACCCGAGAGTTCTCTAATCTTAGATGAAATCTTGCTCAAAAAGAAGAAACCCTAAGTTGAGGCCTATAAAGTTCTAAACATTTTCATACTACCATTGCTATCACATAAAAACAACTATAAAACGGTGATGATTATGATAATAATTGATAATACACAAAAATTTGTTCGTTTTATTTATAATACTTTAAAGAGTATATCAGTTTATATAGATATATATTTTTTTATTTTATATACCCTAATTAGATTTATAAGTGCTTTGTACTTTTTATTTATAGTTTTTTTAAGTAAAGTTGATAAATACCTCCAATCATGCTAATTAGATTAGTTACAAAACAATTTCAGAAGGTTGGCGCCTTTGAAACAATACTTCGCATTATAAAATTTAATCAAGTTACAATTCTTGGTACATTTATGTGTTCTATTAGTTACACTTAAAACCGATATAAATACTCTTTAAAACTTTCGCAACTATACTAAACTTGCAACTAATAATTTTATTACTATAATCTAAACTCAAATTGACATTTTGTTTAAAGATAACTTATTCACTCTAAAGGTTCATACCTTGTTCACCCTAAAGATTCATACCTTGCTCACCATAAACCCGCGTTTTAATTAAAACATATGCGTTTTAAATAAACTTACTCCTCCTCTAACAATTTCCCCTAAAGTTCAGTCTAAAACACTTAAACTCTGTATTCTATTGCAATGTTATGCTTCAGTGTTTTATTGTGCAATATTTTGATTGTTCTGTTTGATGCTTTTAAACTCACAATTTTACTAAAATCTTTTTCTTAACATCAAATTGCAGCAGTAATTTTTCGCAAAATATTCTTGAAATGTGTAAATTTGTTTTAAATTTTAAGTAGTTAGTAATTACAGTTATAAAATACAATAACAATGGTAAGTTTTAATAAAAAAAAACAACAATAGACAATAATCTGTCTGCGTGCAATGCAAAATTACAGAGTGAAATAGACTTAAAACATCTGTCGCATTTTAATAAATTATTTAGCGAATCAAAAAAAAAAGTAACATATAAAGAATAATAATTGGTAATGTTTCTTTTATAACAATAAGGTAAGTTGAAATTTATGAATTATTGCATTTCAAAGGTTGCAAGGGTTATATTAAAAACAAAAAAAACACTTAAAAACTAGGCTTGTGAAAATATATTTTTAATTGCTTACATTTTTCGTAAAAAACCCTTAAAAACCAAACAAAAGATTTATTAGAAATACTAGTCATTGTTTTTACTGTTAACATATACCGTATAATTTCTATTCAAGTTTTAATATATATAACTTAAATAGAAATTATACATAACCGTATAATTTCTAATCAAATTTTTATATATATTAAAATATAAATTAAAATTAGAATATATATATGTATATGTGTATATATATATATATATATATATATATATATATATATATATATATATATATATATATATATATATATATATATATATATATATATATACATATATATATATATATATATATATACATATATATATATAAATCCATTTGTTAAAAAAAAAGTTGTCTAATTGCATTAATCTATTTTAAATATTTTGACCTTATGTAAAAGTATATCTAAAAAGCCTTATCTAAAGTAAAATTATTGAAATTGTAAAGTGATCATTGAAAAAAGTACAAAATTATATTTTCTAGACTAACCTTTTACCTAATTAAATTAACAATTTTAAATAGTGTAAACATAACCCAACTAACTAAAGTTATAATAGATGAAGCCAGCTACCTAGTATCTCTTCTTAATTTCGATGTAAGCCGGGCGCATCAAATCTGTACATTTGCTTGCGCTATTAACTCCTAGGTGTTCGTATTTTTACGTTATGTTTTTCTGTAGTTGACTGAATACTTGTACTGCCTTTTAACAGCAGCACTAACCTGGCGTTTTTGCTTTAATACGTCGCAAATCTATTTTTGCTTAATGAATCTAAAACTCCTTAGTCCTTCACCGCTTACCATTTGACAACAAAATAGGTCTTACGTAAGCTAGCCATCAAATTTATAGTGTGCAGCTATCATCCTGTGCATTCCGTTCGGTTTGGCTCAACTAAAAAAAATTATTCAATTTCATCTATTACTAAAAATCGTGGTAAATTTTTATATATATATTTTTTATGTAGCTGTTTTTTTGTGCCTTCCCAAACGATCGCCAAGTTTCTCTAGTAGTTGTCTAGGCTTTTATTAATTTAGCTAAGGCCCTATTTTGAAAATGATTTTTGAATCATTTGTAATACTGTTTTTATTTTTGTTAGTTAATAAATTTTTTTTTATTTATTAACTTGTGTTTAACTTGTTAAATGTTATTCAATTATCCACCAGGTCTGGCGGATGGTTGTAAACTCGTTTGCATTTGTTTTTGCATAAACTTTATTAAGTCATTTAAACAAATAGATTATAAAATCACTTTTGCAAAACTTACTTTTTAACTTCATTATACATCATATTTACAATAGAACAAATATTTAAATATGAAACAACTGCAAGTGGTTAGTATATATTTGTGTTTTTCAAAAAGTCTTAAATGACTGTGAAATAGTCAACACTATATGATATTTGTTATTTTTTCTTCACTTTTTTATTATTTGTCTATTTATAATAATATTTAAACCTTGTAAACTTGAACGCATCTGTTGAAAATTTAACGAACTTGTTTTTTGAAATTATTCGTCATTGATTTTGGTCAAAATCACCATTTACCATCATATATCAGCAAAAATCTACTAAAATAGTCAATTTTTAATTTTGCATTTATTGTCAGGTTATATAGGTAAATTTTTTTTTTCTTTTTCCAGTTAATAAATATATTTTTGTTTATTTTTAGCTTTAATGGAGCAAAAAAATATTTTTTTATTTTTATTTACTTAGACAGGATATATAAAGTTATTACTGGTTTTTATTACGACAGAGGAGGACGGGGGAAGGGGTAGAATTTAAGTCTTACAAAGTTTAAGGTTAAACGCTTCCTCCTCTTCACCAAGAAAAAAAAAACAACGTTAAGCTAGAAAATTATGGAAAAAAAATATTTAAAGATACTGGGTTTAAAAAAAAACCAATCATACTTTAAAAGTTTGTCGCGCTTGTTTTTGCATGACAGAGCGGAAGATATTTTAGATTTTTTATCACCTGACTTATATTGACAAATCATTTTATATTTTATGACTTTAGTCGACAAATCATTTAAAGGTAAACTAAAATATGATAATCAAGTAATATAATAAAAAGTAAGACACAAAAAAAAACTATATTTTTTGTCTTAAACAGGAATACAAATAATATTGCCCATTATAAACATTTTTTAAAATTTTGTCAACTTACATTAAAATATTTCACCACACCACTCCATAGCACTAGGTGCTTCTTACTTGTCAAAAGTAGCAACAAGTTGTATGATTAGATGTAACCTGATGTGAAGTGGTGGCATAAAAATATTCTGATATTCTATCAGCGGCTTCCATTTCACATTACTCATGACACAGAGAACTCGGTTTGTTGTAGTGAGTCTTTCATAGCGACGATAGTCCCAGAAGCATAGGGAAAAAATTAATTTCATGAAACATTGAAAACTCATTAGAATAACACCATTTTAAAAACCATTTCTGATAACGCTATTTCTGATAACCTCTAATCCGTAATGGTCATACTCCAAGGCACTCAGCAGCATCTTGACTATGTTGTAGTTTTCTTTGAGATGCACAAAGTCATTTATCCTTTTTTCACGCTTCAACAATCAGCGAGAGAAAACGCATATTTACAACTTGATCAACTTTATATTTTTTATGTTTTAAATTTTTTTACTTAATTGTATAATGAATAACTAAAAATTAATCACAATGTAAATGTTAACGCATAGCCATTGAAACGGAAGTTGACAAAACCATATATGTAACTTTTAATGCGTTACAAATTATAGTTTTTAAAAGTTAAACGCAAAAAAAATCTGACATTTTAAACACCATTTCTGATAACGCTTATGTTTAACGCTTACGTTTGAGTTTTTATATATTATATTATATATATATAAGTTATATAGAAATTCATAAAATGAAACTTTGTTTCTTTTTAGCAAAGACAAGTTAAAGACTAAAGTTAAAAGATTTTTATTCTAAAATTTTTTAATTGATTCTATAATTGGTCATAAGTGAATAACTTAAATTTTAGGTTTTAGTTCTACCTGAAAAATACTTTTGGTTGTTACTTGACCACAGATTGTACTTTAGAGACAACTTAAAAAAAAAATATTGTTCAAGTATAGGAACATCTAGTTAATAAACATTGGGTAGTTAAAAAGGGTACTTTAAAGAGTTTGGGTAAAAAGTACTTTTTTTACTTTTACACAAATAATAACATATGAAATGAATTAATTTTGGCTTTCTCTAAGCTCTAAATTTATTTACTGTTTTAGAGAGTGGTTTTAATTTACTGCTTTAGAGAATGGTTTTGTAAGCTTCGTTGAATTTTCGATAAAAGGACAAACAAAGTACTGACAACAGTATAAGAAAGTATTTAGCAGTGTGAAGTTTTCGTTTGTTTTTTTTAAACTTAAAATTTAAAAAAAGAATTGTTAAACCACAGTTATAGCCTATAAGTTAAGTCAAGTTATTTTTAAGTATTTAAAAGTGGTTAACTTAGTTAACCACTTTTTACTACTTTAATTTTTCAATTCAATTTTTCCATTTTAAAATGTAATTAAATTCTACATACCTTTTGAAACCCTCAAAAAAATGAAAAGTTCGTAAGTCTTAAATTGCAGGCTACGACTCGTAATTTCCTTTGTAAACTTTATGCATTTTCACAGATTTAATACTCTTTTTTTGCTCTTGGTAAGCTGAGCGTTTAGCTTGCAGAATGCTGTAAAATACATTTTAATTGGTTGTTTCTTTTTATAAAAAAGCCTGGCAGTTTTAGAAGTTTTTTTTTTTTTTGCGTTTTTTTATGGTCAAAATATATTGTTTTTTCTCAACATTCAAAAAAAGTTTTTTAGACCTAAAAAAATTGTTTACTTTCTTTATTTCAATGTTCATGTCCGTATATGTTGATTTATATTGATATTAGATTAAAAAAATTTGTTTCGTCTGTAAACTTGATAAAATTTACTTTTACTGATGCGTTTAAAGTCGTTTATATATTTATTTAAAATATGAGCGCGCTTAAATCAGTCCTTGAGACGCTAAGCACAAATCTCGGATTTATTATTTTGAACACATCGCATTCTTTAAGACTTTTAACCAGATTTGAACTTTATTCATTACCCCATAAAACTTTAGCTTTTCAACGACAACAGAGTGATCAACAGCTTAATACGCTTTAGATAAATTGCTAAACACTCCAAGACTCTTGACAAGTTGCCAAAAGTAACTTTTTTTATTTTTTCAAAACGTTTAAATATTTGATCAACTAGTTCAATAAACGCACGTTCAGTCAAGCAATTTTGCTGAATAAAAACTTTAACTGTTTTTTTTTATAAAGCTATGATAAATCTTATAAAATACAACTTTAAATATTTTTGGAAAGTACAGAAAGTACCGATAATATATATTTTACATATTATAAATATCAACTTTTAATATACTCTATATTGCTATAACTATACAACTCTGGTCCTCAAAAGCTGCTAAGTCTTCAAATATATTTTCTGAAATATATTTGAAGATTTTTTTTTTTTTTTTCATGTATCTAATAACCTTACAACAAAAATGAGTACTTTTCTTTGGTCTTGGAATGGGTTGCCGCAATTTACTATTAAGACAATTTCCTAATAAATAAGACAATTTTTTTAATTTTTGTTAAAATCAATTATTTTATAAACACATGTTTCGACTATATCATAGCCACCATCAGTTAAAATATACTAAAATGCTTAAATCAAATTAGTAAGAGAATTAATAGAAACCTTATAATAAAAAATACAATAAAAAATAAATATAATAAAAAAATTAGTAACAGAAACCTTATAATAAACTAGTAAATCAAAAAAAAATTCTTTTTTCAAATCCATGCTTTATGCAAGCAGAATTCTATTGGGCCTAGAAATTCTTTTTTTGTTATCTTTTGTAGAAGGAAAAATTACTGTTACGTTTTTAAATTTTTTTTTTATCAATTCAGTGTTCTTATGGGGAAATACAAATTAAATTTTTGTTAACTTAATTAACTTTTTTTGGTCAAATTTTTCCATTTCCTTGTATTGTCATCGAAAATGATTAAGTGTGCAAAATTTGAGCAAAATTGGTTGAGAAAAAAGCTTTCAAAAATTGATTTCAAATTTTGTGGCACACAAACATATATATATATAGAAAGTAACCTTATATAAAGCATGGAAAAATACAATAAAAATGCAATTAAATAATGTAACAAATGTTTTAAAAAGATGAAAGAATCGGTAATGTTAAAAGGAACTAGATTGAAATTGTCATTTTTACATGGTTCATTTGTTTATTAACAGTGGGTTTTTCCCACTCTATGTACATGCTTTCTTTGAGTTTTAATATAAATTTGTTGGAGGTCGAATCCAAAATTATAAAATTATCATAATTAAACTATTAAAACAGCTTTCATTTGAATTAATATATTTATAAACGTGTGAGTTTTTATCCCTTTTTTAGTGCTCGATTATTCGTGTCTTTAAACGAGTAGTTTCGCCAACATAACAGGATTTACAGCCTGCACATTCAAATTTATAGACAACGAATGAATTAAAGTCTATAGGAAAGGGATCTTTTGCGGAAAAATATTTTGAAATTATAAATGAAGTAAAAACCAATCTTACGGTGACCGATTTACAATATCTTTTAATAATTGCGTTTAGTCTTTGTTTGGTTAAACCAGACATTTTTCCATGATAACGAAGTTTAAAATATTGATAATTTTATAGGTTTTTAGAACGCGATGAAATATCGATATTGGTGTTAATATAAGAGCTATGGATTTTCTTAATCAACCAAGACGGGTACAAGTTGCGTTTGAGAACTTTAAAAAGATCGTTAATATTATGACTAAGACCGAGACTAGTGTTGTTTATTTTATAAGCTCTATCGATTAAACATTTTACCAGACTAACTTTGTATGAAAATGAAGTAAAACTAAAAATGTTTGTGTAGAGTTCCGAGAAAGTTTTCTTATGAAAAACAGTGGTAATTGTGGAATTGTTTGTTTTATTTAAATTTAGATCCAAAAAAGATATTCTTGATTGAATTTCTTTTTCCATTGTAAAAGTAATAGAGCTATGTTTATTATTTATATAGTGCAAAAATAATTCGGCGAAATTTTCGGAAGTGAAAGCAGCAAAAACGTCATCTACATACCGTTTATAAAAAAAAATTTTCTTCGTTATATGATTTGAGCTATTTATCTTTAAAATTTCCCATGAAAAGATTAGCAAGAACAGGTGCTAAGGGAGAACCCATAGCAACACCATCAATTTTGTCATAAATTCATCCTTTGAAGAGAAGATTTTATGTAAGATGTTGCAAAATTGATGAGTTTTTTCAAATCACTTTTTCGAATTTTAAGATTAACTTTACTATTAATATACTATATATATATATATATATATTTTTTTTTTTTGCCGTTTAAATATATACAAACCGCATGTTAATAAAAAGATATATATATATTTATATATATATATATATATATATATATATATATATATATATATATATATATATATATATATTTTTTAATTTATTTTCGTCATTAAAAAAAAAAAGCTTTTACAATGTTTTTACAACATAAAAATATAGCAATAAAGTTTCGACCGGAGCCGGCAGAAGACATGGTCTTATCATCCAGCCCCGTTAATATAAATAAAAAATTCGATAAAAATAAAAAAATAAAATAGAAACTAAAGAGAAAACTGATTTAACAATCAATTTACTATTTGCAGAAAAAAAAGAAGAAAAAAAAAAATTTTTTTTAATTATTTTTTTAAAATTATTATTATTTTTAATTCTCTATTTTATTCTACTTTTATTTTTATTATACACACACACACCCACACACACACACACACACACACACACACACACACACACACACACACACACACACACACACACACACACACACACACACACACACACACACACACACACACACACACACACACACACATATATACATGCAAATATATGTCCGTTCATATATACATACAAAACCAAATAAATTCTGTTTTATATTCCATCTACAAATGGCGTAAGTTATAATAAATATTGCATTTACAAATTGCGTTATTATTATAATATAGAATAATATCAAACATGTTCTAAGTACCATACAATATAATTAACATGTTGCGTCAATTTATTAGATATTAAATAATTAACATTATCATTAATTAACATTAATTAACATTAAAAATAATTAACATTATATATATATATAGCAGGGACGAGAAGAAGACTAATATGTCTTACCGCCAAGCTCCTTGATAAATTCCGTAAATATAAAGTTTTATTTAAAAATAAGCATTTCCTTTAATAATATAAAATAAACAAACGTAAAATCGATAAAAAAAAACATAAAGAAATATAACATCTATTATTAAAAAATAACAAGAAGCGCTTTTTGCTTAATTATATTCTTGTAAAAGCACAGAAAAATTTAATTTTTAATATTATTAAATCATGAATTAATTTTTCTTATTGTTATTACTTTTTAAATATTAAACTTCAAATAACAAAATCAAAGTCTAAGGATTAAAAAATAAAAAGAATAGCAACACATATTAAACAACAAAAACATAAATAAATTTGAAAAGTTACCAAGTGCATTAAAAAAATTTAACTTTAGCGTTTCTAAAATTAATATACTTTTCATTTGATAGATCAATTGATAGATCAATCGTTAGGATATTTTAAATTTTTAAGTAAGAGTTTTGTGGTAGATCAATTTTTAGTAATTCATTAACCATTCAACATTGCAAGAGTTTTAAGTTTAGTCGTGAGTATTTTACTCCATGCCTTTGGTCCTCTAATTGAAATTGAAAATTCAATTGCCGCAAAATAACTTTTGGGTTGTATATAGGTGTTATTTGAATATCTAGTTAAGTCTTTTTTCTGATTTGTTTTGATAAGAGATTAAACGTTTTTGGAATAATACTTTTATTAATTTTGAACATAAAAATTAGAAGATGATAAATATTTATTTGGTAGATATTTAGTATATTTAACTTAGTAAATAAAGGGTGTACAGCGGCTTGCATTGGATATGATTCTGATTGCATGATTTTGCATATTAAAGAGTTTTTTTGATTTATTTTTATTGGTACTACACCATGCAATATTAGCGTAATTAAAACAGGAATGAATAAAAGAAAAATATAAGAGTTTTAAACAACTAGAATTTAAAAATGTTTTTGCCCTATAAAGTAGGCCAATACTTCTTGATATTTTACCTTCAATATATTTTATATGATCTCTCCAAGTTACATTTTTGTCAAGAAATACTCCAAGAAATTTTAATGATACTTCTCTTTTTATTTCGCAATTGTTAATACAAAGATTTGGAAGTTTTAATGGAATTTTGTCACGTTCATTAAAGCAATGGAAAAATGTGTATTTTGTTTTAGTTAAATTTAGAGATAACTTATTTGCTGTAAACCATTCAGCAAGGTATAGTAGTTCTGTGTTTACAGTTTTAAATAAAAAAATTTATATCACTGTGAGCATAAAATAGATTAGTATTATCTGCAAACAAGATTGTGTCTAATACATTACATGATTTGATTATATCATTGATATATACTAGAAATAAGAGCGGTCCTAATATAGATCCTTGTGATACTCCACAAGATATATTCATGTTGTTAGTTTTTCCGTTGTTATGAGAAATATATTGCTGTCTGTTTGACAGGTAGCTTTTAAACCATTTAAGGTTCGTGTGTTTAATACCGTAGTTTTTTAATTTGCCTAATAAAATATATTGATTTACAGTGTCAAAGCCTCGCTGAGATCAATAAAAACGTCTAAAGTATATTTGTTTTCATCAAAAGATTTAAGAACATCCTGAACAAGATGAACAACTGCCTGATCAGTCTAGTGACCTTTTTTGAATCCAAATTGTTTATTACAAAGAATATTATTAATATCTAAAATATGGTACAGCCTTTTACATATAATATGTTTTAATATTTTTGAGAAGCATGGTAGAATTGAAATAGGTCTATAATTTGCGATACAAGTTGCATCTCCAGATTTTAGAACTGATATCACCCTTGCAACTTTTAATTTGTCAAGATAGATTCCTTGTTCTAAAGAAAGACTGAAAATGTGCAAAAGCGGAGTTCTTAAATAAAATATTGATTTAATTACTATATTGCTACTTACATCAACTCCATTACCTTTATTTGATTTTAATAAATTTACAGCACCAAGAAGTTCTTTTTCAGATTGCTGTGGATAACAGGTTGGTAAAAGTATTAATGGATGAATTATTAATTATTCGCTTTTTAATTTTATTTTTTCCTGATATTTTATTGATGTTTTTTTGTGAAATTATAAACACTGGAAAGTGGTCTGAAATGTCAGTGACAAATATTTCAGTCTTAACTTTTATGTCTTTGAATTTGTTAATTATGATTTAATCAATTTATGTAGCACTATTTTTTGTTATGCGTGTTGGTTTGTTAATTGTTGGAATGAAACCATTTTGAAATATAATATTGGTAAAATTTCTGACGCTTTTATTTTTTTCATAATCGAGCAAGTCTAAATTAAGATCGCCCACAAAATAAATTAGTTTACCGCAAATATAATTTTTTGTAATAAAACATTTAAAGTGTTTGTTAAATGCTTTTATATTATCTGAAGGCGGTCTATATATGACGTATAAAATTATGTTTTCGCTGGTGTTGCTCAATACCTCAATGGTTAACAACTCATAATCTTTTGTTATTGAGCACAACTCATTAGGAAGTTTAAAATCTAAAGAATTGTGTATTAAAAGGCACACTCATCCTCCTGCTTTTTCAGATCCTCTTATTTGATGAATAGCTTTATAATTATCAATTTGAAAGTTCAAGGCCGTAGACAACGTTTTTTGATGTTTGAGCTAAGCAACTTTGAAACATGAAGAAAACTCCATATTTAAGTATGTTTATATATATGAGGAATGAAGATGCTACGCAAAAAATTGCGGTGATTGGAGTTATAAAGTTTACAGCCCCCTCAAATTGAGGGGGCTGTAAACTTTACAAAGTCATAAAAGTCGAACAACAAAAGATTATTGAATCAAATTTGAAATTTGTCGATGAATATAAGTAAAGTTTAAAATTAAAAATAACAAATTTAATATAAACTAATTTTTGATAATCAAAGATTATAATACATTTCTTAGGATTAGCAGGAATGCCTAGAAGATATGCAGATTTTCCAGATAGCTTGATAGATAGCTTGCTTACTTAAAATACTATTAGTTCCTTAGGTTCAATTATTTCTATTATAGGAGAAGTGTGATTTATTTATGTAATTTTTTATGCTTTTTATTCAGAAGAAAAATTTATTTCTTGAAATAATTTAAACGTTGAAAAAACAAATACTTTAGAATGAAAATTGTCCTCCTAGTCATCACACTTTTAACGAACTACCTTTTATAAACATCTCAACTCATTAAAAATAGGGAATAAAAAAACGGTTTTTTTCTTCTCTAAAAGAGGATCCCCCGACCCTCATTGACGGCAATATCTATTGTTTCTTGTAATGGAATATTGGTTTATAAAATTGTAATATCGTAAAATACTAAGAAATGTTTATAAAGGCTAGCTTGATTTATTTCTTTAGAAAAAGTGAAAGAGTCTTTAGTGCAAAATTCCAATGGTATTAGTGGAGATAGCATTTCTCTAAGAAATTTAGTTAATTGATAACTAAAAGTACCAATGGATGATACAATTAGTCTGAAACTTTTATTATCGTCAGAAGAAATTATCTTATGAAATTTTGGACCATAGACCATAGACCATAGATGCGGGCTGGACAAAAGCCTGAAGGGTATATTTTATTATAGTTGGATTTATTAAAGGTTTCCTAGATCTCAAAATCATCTTCTCTTCAAAGGATAAATTTATGACAAAATTGATGGTGTTGCTATGGGTTCTCCCTTAGCACCTGTTCTTCCTAATCTTTTCATGGGAAATTTTAAAGATAAATAGCTCAAATCATATAACGGAGAAAAAACAACTTTTTATAAACGGTATGATATGACATTTTTGCTGCTTTCACTTCCGAAAATCACGCCGAATTATTTTTGGAGTATATCAATAATAAACATACCTCTATTACTTTTACAATGGAAAAAGAAATTCAATCAAAAATATCTTTTTTGGACCTAACTTTAAATAAAACAAACAATTCCACAATTACCACTGTATTTCATAAGAAAACTTTCTCGGAACTCTACACAAACATTTTTAGTTTTACTTCATTTTCATACAAAGTTAGTCTGGTAAAATGTTTAATCGATAGAGCTTATAAAACAATCGATATAAAATAATCGATATAAAATATCGATATAAAATAATCGATATAAAGTAATCGATATAAAATAATCGATATAAAATAATCGATATAAAATAATCGATAGAGCTTATAAAATAAACAACACTAGTCTCGGTCTTAGTCATGATATTAACGATCTTTTTAAAGTTCTCAAAAGCATATCTGTTCTCTCGGTATTTTCAAAAACTTTAGAAAAAATAGTTTTTAATAAAATATACAAACATCTCAACAAAAATAATATACTATACAACAAACATGTTTGGTTTTAAAAAAGATAACTCAACAGAGCATGCAATAATCCAGTTTGTGCATGAAATCTCAAAATCATTCGTCTTTGACCTATCAAAAGCGTTTGACACAGTAGATCATCACATTTTTCTTCACAAAATTAAATATCATGGAATTAAAGGTATTGCTTTAATTAGTAACGACGGTTATCAAAACAGTTGTCATGCCGGACCCCTACTTTTCTTGACAGGGCATATATATATATATATATATATATATATATATATATATATATATATATATATATATATATATATATATATATATATATATATATTATATATATATATATATATATATATATATATATATATATATATATATATATATATATATATATATTGAAATAAAAAATGATTCCGTTACGAAATTCTTAGTTGTTTAGTTAATGAAAACGTCTCTTGGAATCAACACATTAATTATGTATCTATTAAAATTTCAAAAAACATTGGGAATCTATATAAAACTCGTAACGACCCTAATAAAAATTGCTTAAGCTAACTTTATTACTCTTTTATCCACAGTTACATAAATTATGCTAACACTGCTTGGGGAAGTAAAGTAAAAAGTTAAAACTTCTTTATCGTCATCAAAACATGCGATCCGCATAATTAACTATGCTGATCGTTTTATACATACAAAACCTTTTTTTACTGAAATGAGATTATAGATTTTTGTATATTTATGGAGATATAATCTATCCCCTACCATTTTAAATAATACTTTCCAACTAAAGCCTAACAACAAATACGACATGAGAAACATAAATTTTTTAAATGAGCCATTTTGTCACACAAAATTTAATCGATTTTGCATTGTTTTTTCCATATAAAATTGTACTGTGACATTTTAATGTAAACGAAATTTAAAAAAATGTATATATATATATATATTTATAAATATATATATATATTTATATATATATATATATATTTATATATATATATATATATATATATATATATATATATATATATATATATATATATATATATATATATATATATATATATATATATATATATATATATATATATATATATGTATGTATGTATGTATTGTTTTACAGAAAATGGATAAAGAAACATCTCCACTTCTTGTCGAAATTAACTTAAATGTAAGGAATCAAAACAAAAATGAAAACGAATGCGAATCTCAGTTTGCAAGTAATGTTATTACAAAAGAAGGTGAAGTTTGTACGAATGAAATATTTTTCTTACTTTTTATTATCATTTTTTATGCTGCGTAAAAGGAAAAACTTTTTACATAAAACGTATTTTACTTATTAAAGATATTTTTCAGAATACAGTTCAATAAATTCAGAAACTAAAGATTTGGTGAAAACACCGGAAAGAGCAACGTAAGAATTTTTTTATTTTTCAAATGCCCGCACAAAATCTCCTGACGGTATATATAACTAATTTAAAAACAATTTTCTCAACGGAGAACATTTAGCTTTAATACAAAATAAACATTCAACGGTAACAATTTTTTTTAGTATAAAAATTTTTTAAAAAGTTCTATGTTGCTTTAAATCTTTAAATAAAGGAAACCAAAATAAACAAAAACCTAAAACCTGTGTTTCAATCGATTTCTAATTTAGCAGTTTACTGTTTTTAAAAAAAGTTTAAAATAGCAAGTTTTTGTATGAGGTTATAAGTTCAGACCAGTCCAAGTGATTCGGCTCGTTTCAGTGATTAAAGCCCTGACTTTAGAAACAAAAGGTCCGAGGGTTTCAATGACTTCTTTGCGTTGATATATAAAAAATTGGTAAAGTATAAAAATTGGTAAAGCGATTAAACGAGAAACGATGTAAGGTATTTTTAAAATGTTAATCTTTTGTCTCTGAGAAAACACCATTCTGTTTTCTAGGAGCGCCTTATTAACCAGAGTGAAAAAACGCACTTTGCTAAGTGCGTTGCGTACTGTTAGTACGCAACGCACTTAGCAAAGAGTTGTTTACGTTAGAAATTACATGTTTTAAAAACATAACTTTTACACCAAGGTCAGTAACAGTTTTAAGTATATTTAATTAAAGAAGTTATAACTTCAGATACAATTTTTGCAACTAACTTTATAATGACAAAAAATCAAAAAAGTTTACTAAGTGACCTTTTCTGCGAAGACGTCGAATATGATTACAATTGGTTGAATTTTTATAATCAAAATAATTTTTATAATGTTTTCAAATAAACTTTGTATGTTGAATGTAAATCAAATACTTTTTTATTGTCAGCAACACTTGTGCTCGCTGGTTTTATTTTTATCTTGTTTCCTAGTTTTTCTTATTTGTCCTTAATCGTAAGTTATTTTGTAAATATTTTAGTGCAGTTTCAAAGAGTTTGAAATTAGATAAGATTGCAAAACATAATTATTTTGCTCATATGGGTCAGTCAAGTTGGCACAAAACCTATAAAAATAAAAAACTATTCATATTTCATTTAAATAATCAAATTTCACTTCTTTTTACCTATATCTCCTTACCACTCTACATTATTTGCACGCCGTGACCCGTGATGAGTATGGTAACAATGAATAAAAGGTTAATGCAAATATTCAGTTTCGTTTGAAAACGAAATACAACAATCAACTATTTAAAATTTATAAAAAATTTTAATCTATCAAAATATATTTAAAAAGACAATAAAAAAGGTCATTGAGATGATGCGGAATCAATTTACAAATAGAGTTGAAAATTACAGAAAAAAAATATTGATTACGGTTAAAGTTACACACTAGACAAATGTTTTTATTTTTATCTTTAAGTTGTTATATATATTTTGTCTTTAAGTTGTTAAATATGTTTTGTCTTTAAGTTGTTATATACGTTTTTTCTTGAAATAGCATGAATATCAGCAATAATTTTAGATCTTTTTTTTATTTTAAGAAAAAAGCGACTTTGGTTGTATAAATTTTACATAACTTGGCGAATTTTTTTTCACCTGAATTTTTGTCTCTGATTATAGTTTATAATATTTTCCAACAGAATTACTAATTTCAGTTTTGTATCTAACACTTCACGGCTGATCTGCTGAGTTTTAAAGTACCTTTACTTTGGCAACTAATAACTTTTTGCAACAGATTGAAAATCTATCCTCAGCTCTTTTTTGATTCTTTTAATGAATGTATTTTAGTATTTTGACAAGTCCAATAATATTATGTAAATTTTTTACTTTCTAGACCACACTATGTCTTGGTTTGCAAAATTTTTGAATGTTTATTTAAATTCATGTATTTTTGTATTATAATTATATATATTTGTATTATAATTATAATAAAACTATTTTGGTTTTGTTGTACACATGAGTTGCTCCACATACTTCAGTTACTTGAGGTTTATCTGCAACTACTCAATCTAGGATGATATAGTCTTTATTTCTTTTAGCATCCTTTTTTACATAGTTTCAACTTCAGCTGGCCTGTTGATAACATAAAGAACCTTTCACCTACTTAGATTTTTTTTCGATTTGTAAAGTAAATTTTTTTAAGATTTAAATACTCATAAGCTTGTGACAGCCATGCAATATTAGGTAAACTTTCTAACAAGTATTTACAGTTTCTAGTCACTACCTTTACGCACCTTTCAAGCAACATAAGGATTCAGTGGTAAAAAAAAAATACTTTATGAGTATTTTTTTTTTACCACTGTAAATAAATATATCTACGAATCAGCTGGATAGCGAGGATCACTAAGTACTTTGCGCGCATCGCTGAAGCAATTTTTGCTTTTAACACGCCCCAAAAACAAGTTTGCATTAAAAAATTATAATTTCGCTTTAAGTTCACTTCCTTCTATATCTTTGCTTATGGCTTTATAGGCAAATACAAAATGGAGCTCACAAAGTCTGAAAATATAACTATTGCATACATTTTTATTTGCTCTCAATTACATGCACTTAGAATACAGTTTTAAATTTAGTGATACAATGGTTTTATGGTTACCAGTTACAGACGTATTAATGTCCTGGGTAATTTTTAACACAGTTTACAGATTTCCCAGTCAGTTGCATGCACATGATAACGGTAGACTTTGACACGTTCGTTTAACAAATTTGTATTAAAAAAAGAAGAGAGCTAAAAGCGGCCTATGTTAGTAGCGGTTAAATGAATAAATGAGTTCAGCGATTTGGAAAAGTCAATAAACAAAATGTGAACAACTCTACTTAGAAAAATATTTCCAATAAAGAAAATTAAAATATTCAACCAATGGACATCCATAATCAAAATAAACAGATATACTCAGTTGTGTGAGTTGTAAGCACGGGCGTCTGTCAGCTTTCCAAGGAAGCTGTTAAAGTTAGCTTATAAAGGATTTATACTCAGCCAGTTAGAGTATGCCAGTGCGCTATATATTGGACAATCCAAAACACAACTAAAAAGACTGGGTGTTACACAAAAGCAAGCGCACGAGTTATTTGTCACAAACCAAAAAACATGCATTTAGCATGAATGACATTTAACACCTTAAAAAAAAAAGAAGAAATATACATACAACAAAAATTGAATCTGCTTTATTAAGATCATCAGCTTTGTCTGACATGCTACCAGGGGAGTTGTCGAAAAATTATAACCCTTTTTTATTTTCTAAATGTAACTTTATCATAACTTATCTTATCTTGATATAATATAATAAATAGCGGTTGCTATTTAATAAAAATATAAAAGAATAATAAAAAACAAAATTTAACCATAAGCGATGTTAAAAAACCTTGAATGCTAAGATGCAACAAAAACTGCGTAAAATCATGGCGTAAAATCATGGCGTAATATCATGGCGTAATATCATGGCGTAATATCATGGCGTAAAATCATGGCATTCTTTAATTTTTAATCCAAAATTTTATCTACTATTTAATTTTTGCGGATAACTATTTATAAAAAAATAAATTATTCTTTTTAACTGGTTTTTATTTTCAAAATCCAAATACTTTTTTACTATCCCTGATGCAAGTTTGATTCAAATGGTAAAATTAGATATAATCTGGGATGTTTACATAATTTAACCATAAGACGCGTACATAAAGATGAAAAACAATAGATTAAGCAGACTTTTTTATTGTTGATTAAAAAAAAATCAATAATAATATTACGCAAATTTGACGCTGTGTAACAAAAAAAGCATTACAAACAAAAAAAGCATTACATAATAATTACAGATATTAATAATACGATGTTACAAATATTACACCTTTTTAATTATCTAAGTATAACTACATCTGTGCAATTAAATCTAGATATTTTACAGAGTTAATAACATCTTTTTAATTATCAAAATGTAATGCAATCAGTTCAGAAATCAATTTTAAGAAAAATTTTTAAACAATCAATAGCAGTTAGGAAAAAGTTTTACTTTATAGAGTTAACTAATTAAACTAAAGTAAAGTTAACCTAAAAGTTAATGTTCAAGGAAAAAATAGATGAATAAGAATTTTGTAGCACTTAGGAGCAGTTACGGACAGAATCTTACTAGAAGAGAATTTATGAGATTATATCAAACACTTCAAACTTCAGCAATAATTGTGTGCCTTCTTGAGTTTGCATAACTTATCGATTCAAGATCAATCAGCCAAGTAATAAAAATTTTTCAGGCCTGTTCAATTTCGACTCCATTGTCGTAAAAACCATCACAAAGGAAAACAGTACAGTGTGATTGTTTGATCTGCAAAATTGCCAAATTCAATGGAAAAGAGAAACACCCTCTACAATTCAATGAAGCCTAGCTAGGTTACAAACTCTTTCAGCTAAAAAAAGGTGCACAAGTTGCCTATCTGTGCTTGCACATCCTCATCATTGAACACAAGGAAAACCTAATGTAAACCTCAGAGAACTTGCATTAGCAGATCCAACAGATGTTGAACAGATTGCATCAACTGTGATTTCATGTAAAGATGCATTACCAAGAGGAACAGTTCAGATCAGCCAATTACAAAGAATGCCATTGGCTTTAGGAAAAGGTAATTGAACAATAATATTTTTCCCAATTGTTATTTTAATCTGATTGGCATTACGTAATGTAAATAAAATAACATTAATTTGTAATGTAATTTTAAGGGTCATCAGCTGCACAGCAACTCTTTCCTGGTCCTTTGAGTGTTCAAAATATGGTTTCAATCCAAGAGAATACAGGAATTTCAAATACTGGAAAGAGGAAACCTGTATCTGCTCTCAACCAGATTAGCCAAGTAAGGCTAGTTGAAACCAACTTTCAGCAAAAACTTGCTGTCAGTGGCACGGCATAAGGAGAAATGGTTCATTATAAGCTCCCTAAAACTTGGCATCAGCTCAGAAGATCGCCAAGTGGTTCATTGCCAGGATCTGCATCAGCTCAAAGAAAAAATTGTATCATCGAGAGAACTTGAAAGCAAGGCTATTCTGAAGCCTGGAATCGATGGTGGTGGTCTTTCTTGAAAGTGAGTTTAAGCTTAATTGACTCAAAGCTCAATGAGTCTGAGTCCTCTTCAAAAGTCCATCAAACTTTGGTCATAATAGAGCCACAGAAGCACAATAATACAAAGTTGGACTTTATGAAACAAAGACAAACAACACAATATGTATCTTGAAAATTGTTTATCATATTCTAAAATAAAAGTGCAAACAAATAACACTTAAATATAATAATGTAAATAAAAAATTATACTTTTTGCGCATAGAGAAATGTAAGAAAGTTATTTAAAAGTTATTATTTCAAATTCTTAAATGGAGTAGAAACAATTACCAATTTAAAATGTTTAACCATTTTTTACGATAATATAAGATATTCAAAAAATTGATAAAGAGTATGACTTCAAATCTCTAAAAAGATTAAATAGATTAAGAACTAGATTTTTCAAAGTCCACTAATTTCGACTTTCGACTAGTCGAAATTAGTTGACTAAGTAAAATCGAATAGTCAATTTAATAGACTATGGAAATCCTACTAATCGACTAAAATTTAATTTAGCTGAGTAATAATTTTAACATCCTTATATCTTTTTATGAAATTTTTTTTAAATTTATTATTTGTTCATTTAACAACTATATCATGTACTATTTTAACTACGAGGGTGGTCTGAAAAGTTTCTGACCTCAACGTGAAGATGGCAGCACTTGTAATGAAACCTAGCAACTCTTATTATTTTAGATCACAGTCTTCTTTTCCCAATGCACTAACACAACAACATGAAGAGCCTGAACAGTATTAGAAATGTATTTTATTTTGTCTTCTGATAAAATCAAACCTGTTCTGAATATATCTACAACAGCTTTTCAAATAGCAATTTATAATTCCAAAAATTGTTTTAACATACTGATTAGATAATTCCATCTTGTTTTAGTATTCAGAATAGGCCTAAGTTCTTTTCCTAAATTTGACCTACAATTTTACGAACCTTTGATAAAATAATACCATATTCCTTGTTAAATTTTATTTCCTTATCAACTAAGCTGATACTTTCCTTCATTTAGCTCTTCCATAATGAGTTCTTCTCCAGTTGTTTCTGTTGGCATTGAACGATTTTCTCTAATTGTTCCAATAATCACTCCAAGACCATTATAAAAACTTATCTGAACAATTTACATCAAGACACAAATACCTTCTAGTTCCACCTGAAGTCCACTTATCAAGAGAAATTGAAAACTTTTTGCTAGCTTTTTTTTTTTTTTTTTTTTTGCTGAAGCTCTCGAGCAATTTCTAATTTTATTGAACTTGCATAGTTCATAACAGTTGCCTTTATGGCATGTCAATCATCAGGGATTTTAAATCCTTGAGCTTTCCAGCCGTTTTTAATATCTTTTCTATTGGCCAAATTGGCAAAAGAAATACGATTGATAGCTGTTAAACGAGATAATACTTCATCAGCTCTGTTACCTGTTTTATTACATTAGACAGCAACACTTAGCTGTTTATTATTTCTCTTTTCTAAAACAATTTTGGTCGGAAAAATTTTGTGTTTGTGCTTTGAATGATATAAAAAACTTAAAGTTGATGAATGGAATTTAATTTTGACTGAATAATGTTTGCATTTGTATAGTGATTTTGCTTTATTTTCTAGTGAAAAATGTTTCAAACGTCAGAACAACTTTTTTCAGATAACATTGAAAATGGAGTTCAGGCTTCTCTACGGTCTCATTGTATTATTTGTTTACATTTTTTTACCAGTACTAGAAAAGTGAAAAAAGTTGTTACTGTGTCTTAAAAAATGCTATTATGTAGTTATAACAACAAAATGTTAATGAAAAAAAACTATAATATCTATAACATTTAACAAAAAATTATTTGATTAATCATTTGTTAATTAATCGATCAACAATTAATTGTTATAAATCGATTAATCATTCATCTTTAACCACCCTTAATTTCTACCCAAGGGTAAAAATTTGTGTTAGAGATTGACATTGAGAATACCTGCAGAATCACTGACACTAGAGCAATTTAGTGTAATGAGCATAAAAGTCACCAACAAAAACTGGCTGAAGAATAAGAAGAGAAAGAGAAAGAAGAGAAAGAGCTTAGTCATTTGATCAAAAATAACATTGAAAAGAGTGCAGCCTTTAGATAAAGGAGAACAGTATAGAACAAAGAGAAAAGCAATTGAATAAAGTGGTGCTAAACAAAAGGAAATAAAAGAATAATCTGTGGATTCAAATCTAGTTTCCCAACAAATGGGTGAATTCTCACAAATTTAAATGCTCAGGTCAAGCATCTGACTATTAGAGTCTTTACAAATTAAAGGAAGATAACCATTAAGACTAAGATCACAAGATGAGACAGCTGAACTCAAGCTGATTTCCATGATTTTTACATATCTTTACCTGCATTATGTAGATAGGTTAAATTTGAAATATTAGGTTTCCAAGTGTAACAGTTTAGATATTGTAGTCGAAATTACTGTGTTGTGTTAACGCAGTAATTTTAAGTATCCAAATTATTTCAAGTATCTAATAACACTAGATGTCAATTGGTATTTATTTAGTGGCATAATTACCATGTTACATGAATTTGACCTCAAAAACACTTTTATCTTATTAAAAAAAAAGATGAAATAAATTATCAACTAACAATCATTTAAAAAATAAAAAAATAAAAACCTTTAATAAATGTTGTTTGTAAAAAAGTTTTGAATTTTTTTAAGAATCTTAATTTTTTTTAATTATAGAATTCTTTAAAACTCATGATACATTATAGAAGCCTTTTTTAAAAGCTGTTTATATGGTGTCCTACAGGCCATTGCTTAAAGTATAATAAAATAGTCCTATACTAATCTTATAAAAAAAAACCTCTTATACCAACTGGACAAATCTCATACAGTATCTATATATTGGTTGACTGCGCAAAGACTTTAAGCAAAATAATTATGCTGCCTTACACCCCTTTTTTTTCCTTTAGGCTGGCATGGATGTAAAACTGTGTTACATTATTTCCTAGCTCAGTTGATGTATGCAAAATCTTCTTGATTCTACAAGCATGGATTTTTGCTTACACATCTTTGATAGTGGCTGCATAACTTTTGCTGTTATCTTCTAATCAGGGTACAGCTATAAAACTCAGTTTAATTGTTCTGAGCCTGGCTGTTAGTAAGGTTTCCTAAACTGTTTTGTAGCTTTTAAAATAGCTGATTCCATCAACAGTTAAAAAATATCAGAGTAATAACAGTGCCATGTTGTGTATGGATGGTGACCCTGTTAGTTCATTTTGTGTGCATTGTTGAGGGCACATAAGGAGCCATTAGTTATGACTTTGGACTTATTAGCAGGACTAGTAAAGTTCTTTCCAACTTTAAACATAACTTTAAAACATTATCAAAAATATTAAACAAAATATAAACATATTAGAATCCAATAATAAAAAAAAACATATTAACAATAAAAATGATTATGTGTTATATATATATATATATATATATATATATATATATATATATATATATATATATATATATATATATATATATATATATATATATATATATATATATACATATATATATATATATATATATATATATATATATATATATATATATATATATATATATATATATATATATATATATATAAACAACTTTAAAAATGTATTCTACAAAATAGAGTGCGCAATGTTCTTCAAATAACAGAGCAATAATAAATCAGTAGAAAATCATTAAACAAAATATTTTCATTTTACACTGTGTTTATCAATAAAGACCCATTTGAAATCATTTTTGATAAGTCTTATTATGTGTCTTTGTGTGTGGGTGTTTTTTTGAGTAAGTGTGTTGATCATGTATCATAAAATATATTATATATGTATATCTATGTTTATTATATATGTGTGTGTGTGTGTGTGTGTGTGTGTGTGTGTGTGTGTGTGTGTGTGTGTGTGTGTGTGTGTGTGTGAGTATATATATATATATATATATATATATATATATATATATATATATATGTATATATATAATGATACATAAACAACCCACCCACTCAAACACACAAAGACACACACATAAACATATATACATACACACATATATACATTATATATGTAATAAATAAACACACACACACACACACACACACACACACACACACACACACACACACACACACACATATATATATATAAATATATTGTACATGCGCATGTACATATTTTTATATGCACAGACATACACACACAATGCATACTTGCATATAAATATACAAACTGGTTTGTACACGCATATAAATATGAAACAGAAGGATAAAGAGTAGAAGAAAAAGTAACTAAATAGGTTTAAAAATAGGGAAAACTAAAAACTGTTATAATTTAGAAAAATAGTCAAAACTAATTAAAAATATAAGAGAATTATAATGATGTGTTAGAACTTTATTGGGTGTTTTTATGGAAGATAAACTTTTTGATTTTGGCAATGAAAGCATTTCTTGTTATATTTCGAAGACTTATTTTTATTGAAAGTGGGAGAGAATTCTAAGAGTGAATTGATTAGTATTAAGTAGATTGAATACCATTTGCTTGTTTTTTTTCGAAGGTAAAACTAGGTATATATAGAAGGTAGAGCTACATATATTTTAAGTAAGAGTAATGTATATCAAAGGCAATCTTATATCCATGAATGTACTGTGACTACAATTCAATACAAATCAACCTTTACCCTGATGGATTTTAAAAAACAGATAGTAACTCAATAAATCAATCAATGATGCACGTGTGTTGTTGTTTTTATTGCTATCGGAAAAAATTGTTAATATTGTTCGGCTAATTAATGAGAAAAATAAAATCGTTGCGAGTGGGAAATGATCTCGACACAACCGAGGAAAACCAAAAAGTATAATAATAACATGAAATTTTCAGTACAGCTTGTGTTATTTTGCATCATCAACCATAGTCATAAAATACATAATAACGACCATAGTCTTAAAATATATGTTATTATGACTATGCATTAACTTAATTTAATAAAAAATGAGGCGAAAACGTTGCACTGCAATTGCAACCAATAATATTTTAAAAATATTAAAACCGAATTTACTAATAAATATTGGGTCCATTTAATTTTATGGTTAACAGTTTGATATTCAGGTGCAACTTTGTTATATTTTCTTTTTATTTTACTAGATTTAAAAATAATTAATTATTTAAACATTTGATATTTAAATTTATTTAAAACATTTAAACTGCGATATTTAGATTTATTTAAACATGAAATTTAAATAAGTTTAAAAATTTGTTATTGGGTATTTAAATAATTAAATAACTAATCATTTTTGTGTGTATTTTGTTGCAAATGGTTGAAGAAATGCCGTTTTACAAAATACATTTATCCACATATTACATTTTTTAGGGGGGAGTAAAAATTTCATGAAAGTAAAAATTTATCATGAGATTTTCATTGGGGAGTATAAATCTAATAGAAGATTTTTATTGGAGAGTAAAAAATTTAATATAACATATTTACTGGGAGCAGGACCCAGTGCCGGTTTTAGCACTACCAGCGCCCTGGGCGAGATTTCTACGGCGCCCCTAGCTCAATTTAACCTTTATACAAAAAAAAAGCTAAGGGTAAAATAACCAATTAGTAATAACCAAATAAATAACTAATTAGTAATATAAATAACAGTTTATTAAAAAGAAAAACTAATAAAATTTAGCTTTTCTTGCCTTTCTATCGGCAATTTCTTTTATGAGTTTATCAAAGTCAATTTTTTCAGCAATTTCATTTTAGATTGACAAAGTTGCTAAGTTTGTCAACTTAGATTGGGATATTGTTGATCTTAGATAGGTTTTTATCAACTTAAACTTTGAAAAATTCCTCTCCCCACCACCAACCGTAACAGATTTAGTCAATAACATTCGCAATGCTATCCATACATTTGGATATAGCTCTTGTAAGTTGCAATTTTTAATAAAATTTAAAACAAAAACGGGAGAAACCACATTCTTATCATAGAAAAAAGATTTCAGACTTAGGAGTTAATTGCACTACATACTACCGTAAATATCTGACTTAGAGTCCACAGTTAATTTCAATTGGAGGTTACTACAAAGTTTGACAAGGTCAGGTTTTTCCGGAATTTGTTTTATATTGTACAAAAAAGACCATGATTCAGAATACTTACTTAACAAATCAAATCTTTCATTGAATGAAGTTAATGTTGAGTCCAAAAGACAGTTAAAAAATTCAACTTTAAATTTTTTTTCTGTGGAAGTTATAGGCTCATTGCAGACAGTTTCTCCGGCTTGACGCTTAACACATCGAACTCTTTATGTGGCTTTAAACACAGGCTCAATTTCTAGTTCTCCGACCAATTCCTTTCCCAACGTCTGTCACTTAGCTTTTTAACGGTATATATTCCCAAGTGATCGGTTTGAATTTTCCAACGATGAACAGAAGCTGAAAACAATGTAAACAACATCTGAAGTACCCCAAATAAAGTGACTGATTTTACAGAAGACTTAGCGGTATCACACTGTACGAGTTATGACAGGCACACGGTGCATAAACAGCTAAGGGATCTATTTCCAAAACTCTCCTTTGAACCCCAATATTTTTTCCTTTCATGTTCGCCCCGTTGTCATAACCCTGACCCCTACAATTGTTCAATTCCAGTCCGTATTTATTTAAAACATCTATAATAACTTTGGTGAGTCTTTCATCAGTCGACTCATTGACAGACATAAGTTCTATGAAATGTTCTTTCCCTGATATTTTATCGTCATTTGATGATAAATCAACAAATCGTATTGTCATTGAAAGTTGCTCTAAATGAGTGATGTCCTGAGTACAGTCAACTGTAATGGAATAATATTTCAATTTCTTTGCGCGCGATATAACTTCTGACTTCACTTTTGTACCGATCAGCTCTATTAATTCTATATAAATATCTATATTAATTCATTTTGTATATCTTTCCGCAGTAGTGGTCTCAAACATCACTCTTTGTAGCTAACCGCAAGTGCTCATGCATAACTGGATCAAATTTGGCTAAAAGTTGTACTAAGCCCAAGAACTTTCCGTTATTAGGCGTATATAGTTTGTCGGAGGTACCTCTGAACGCCATATTGCTTTCAGCTAAATAAAGTGTAATATACATCAATCTAGACAAAACATTATTCCATCTCGTTGTTTCTTTTCTAATCAAATGTTGCTCCTGGCAGACTATTGTTTTCCCTGTTTTTAATCGTAGTTCAGTGTCAATCCATGAAAGGTAAAACTCCTTATGAGAAGTGCTATTTTCATGAATTTTTAACATTTCTGACAAGTATTTCCAGTTGTTATATTCTTCAGATACTAAACTCGACGTTGATTTACAATCAAATAGCCGGCAACAAAAAGAATAAACTCGATCCTTAGTGACGGAATATATTAACCAACAACGCTGAATTGTTTCGTTATTTGCAAGTTTTTTTTGTGAAATGACAATTAGAGAAATGCCGGCCTGTATCATTCTTTGGATAATTATCAACGCGAGTTTGTACTTGGCAGTTAGATATTATATGATCAATTACTTTGCTATTTCGAATGAGTGGCCATATGGCTGGATCCGATATATTCATGAAAACAGTGCTTAAGTCATTTGGAATTTGTATGCACATCGCCAACGGAGTTTGTTGCACATCGCCATCGCAAGTAGATATTGTAGTTTTAGCACAACTTATCTCATTAGTTCGAGAAACTTCGTCCACAATATCTTCATTAACTATCTGATCTACTGATGCATTCGTTGCTATTCCAGATGTAGATGTCACGTTCAGGTCTTGATTTTTCGTTGTGATATATTTCTTTATATTCATAAACTTTCTTGCTTTTTGAAATTCTTTTCCTTTTTCTGCCTTCCGTTTTCTATATTCTGACCCAGATGGTTTTCTTTTGATAAGATCAACGTATTCAGGCATTTTGCAATAAATTAAGTATATCTCTGTAAATCCAAATATATTTAAACATAAACTACCACAACAAAACTTTAATATAACGTTTTTAAAAGCGTAATTGCGTAATTGCAGCTCAACACTTATTGGTTAATGACCCCTATTAGTGTTAAAAACTCATTAAATTACACAAGTAATTAACCGATTGGTTAATTACTTGTGTAATTTAATGTTTTTTAGTTTAACTCGTAAAATTTATTTACGTCTTTGAAGAATTTTCTTAACGTTTTTTTTAATATGGTTTATTTTTAAAAAGTATAAATAAGTACTTACAACTATGTAACTTTTCTTTTCGTTCGTAGACAATAATAAGTTTTTAAGTAACATTATAGCATTTTTAAATAATTAAAGTGAGATCCAATCTCAACCAATATAATGATTTTGCGCTAAATTTGGCCCCCATTATATTCGGCGCCCTGGGCCATCGCCCAACCAGGCCCTACCCTCACACCGCCACTGACAGGGTCGTCCCGAAGTGATTTTAATAGGGGGGGGGGGGGGATGACATAACTGTTTTTTGTGCCAACTATTCTAAAAAAAATAAGGTTTTCGTTAGCCGACATTTGCCGACTGCCAATTATAAATACAATTTTTTTTTTTTTTTTTAATTTTTTGTTATTTAGATGCCCCAAGAAGACCTAACGGTCTTGTCACAGAGCACTGCGGAAGTGCATTTAACCAGGAAGTTCACGCCTCCTTCCCTACCATGACGCGAAAATATTTCCAAAGCTCGTTTTGAACCTGGATTTTGCTGAATCCAGTTTCCATTTTGCCAACTATAAAAATTTGTAGGGGGGCTGGACATTCTCTACGTCCTCCTCCTCGGACGGTCCTGATTGGGAAGAAAACAAAGCACTGAAGTAAAAATCTCATACTAGACGGAAAAACAACCACATTTCAGCTAAAAGAGTTAAATAGCAAAATATCATATCTTTCGCACTTTAAGATTTTTTTTTTTTTACAAATACAAATAAACATGCAACAAAATTTCATAAAATCTAAATTAACCGTTCCATTTTCGTTATATACCAACATAATCTGATGAACCATGTAATAAAGCAGTGCCTCTTTTTAACCTATTTATCCTTCATTTTTACATACCATCCAAAAAAATTTTTAAAATGAAATCCAATAATAAATTAAAAAAAAAAAATCAATAACATTAGAAATTTGCTAACTTCAGCAAATGTCGGTTATTTTGGAATCATTTTGGAGCTCTTTTAGCGTTATTTTCTTGCAGCTAACTCAATGTTGCAAAGTTTGCAAAGTTGCAGCTAACACAATGTATACAAAGTTTGCAAAGTTGCAGCTAACACAATGTATACAAAGTTTGCAAAGTTGCAGCTAACACAATGTTGCAAAGTTTGCAAAGTTGCAGCTAACACAATGATACAAAGTTTGCAAAGTTGCAGCTAACACAATGTTACAAAGTTTGCAAAGTTGCAGCTAACACAATGTTGCAAAGTTTGCAAAGTTGCAGCTAACACAATGTTGCAAAGTTTGCAAAGTTGCAGCTAACACAATGTTGCAAAGTTTGCAAAGTTGCAGCTAACACAATGTATACAAAGTTTGCAAAGTTGCAGCTAACACAATGTTGCAAAGTTTGCAAAGTTGCAGCTAACACAATGATACAAAGTTTGCAAAGTTGCAGCTAACACAATGTTACAAAGTTTGCAAAGTTTCAGCTAGCACAATGTTACAAAGTTTGCAAAGTTGCAGCTAACACAATGTATACAAAGTTTGCAAAGTTGCAGCTAACACAATGTATACAAAGTTTGCAAAGTTGCAGCTAACACAATGTTGCAAAGTTTGCAAAGTTGCAGCTAACACAATGATACAAAGTTTGCAAAGTTGCAGCTAACACAATGTTACAAAGTTTGCAAAGTTTCAGCTAACACAATGTTACAAAGTTTGCAAAGTTGCAGCTAACACAATGTATACAAAGTTTGCAAAGTTGCAGCTAACACAATGTATACAAATGTTTTTTCACTTCATTTACTAAAACTTAGATATATAAAAGCGTTTTTTTTATTTACAGTATTTTTTAATTAAGATGCAACGTCCGCAGGCAGAAGACAAAAGTCTTATCATCTAGCCCCGTAGTATCATTTATATACTAAACAAATAATAAGCTATCATATAAAAAAATATTACCATCTTAGTAAAAATAACATTAAATACTTTTGAATGAAAAGTATTTTTTTTTTATGCATTTTTTTTTTATAATACAATACAACTTAAGATTAAAAAAAAAATTAAAATTAAATATAAGCAATGATGTAAAGAGTGATAAGTAAATCGCTTTTTTAAAAAAGGAAAAGTTTAAAAATAAAATATAATATTTTAAAAATAAAATAGAATTTGAGATAATTCATGATCAAGTAACTGTTTTTTAAAAAAAAACTTTTAAAAGTTTGAATTTAAAACTAGATATAATTTGAAATTAAAATTTTGAATTTATGAGTTATTATTAATTTAAGAAAATAAAAATTATTGAAATTATAAAATGAAAAATTTGAAATAAAAAGAATGAATGCTTTGTTTGATATAATGTTAAATGCCTAACATTGTTAAAGCCCTTTTCTTGATTATACATTATATAATCTATAATCAAGAAAAGATCTTCAAAAAGGTTAGGCAGCGTTTGGTATTTTATTCTGAACATTTTTTTTTTTTTTTTTGTCGTTTAAATATATACAAACCGTGTGTTAATAACAAGATATATATGTAGCAGAGGCGAGAAGAAGACTAATATGTCTTATCGCAAAGCCCCTTGATAAATTTCGTATATATAAAGTTTTATTTAAAAATAAGCATTTCCTTTAACAATATAAAATAAACAAACGTAAAATTGGTAAAAAATAAATAAATAAATATAACATCTATAATTAAAAAATAACAAGAAGCGCTCTTTACTTAAACATATTCTTCTAATAGCACAGAAAAATTTAATTTTTAATATTATTAAATCATGAATTAATTTTTATTATTGTTATTATTTTTTTTATTATTGTTATTTAATTTTTATTATTGTTATTATTTTTTTGATCCTTAGACTTTGGTTTTGTTATTTCAAATAACAAAACCAAAGTCTAAGGATCAAAAATAAAAAGAATAACAACACATATTAAACAACAAAATATAAACTATATTTTTTATATAGTTTTTATTTTTTTTAGAAAATTTAATAATTCTTTTCGTAATCCATGGACTTTGTAGGCTTTTAATCTTGATTTTGATTTCCCTCATCGAAAACGCTTTGTCGTACGCATTATAGAACTCGTTGTAAAAAAATTCATAAGCTTTATTATCATCTTTGCAATTATAGAGTTGTTTCCAGTTTATTTTGAATATATATTTATAATCCCTCAATATTAAATTCAGTAATCTGACTTTTTATTTCCGTGAGTTCTTTGATTTTTTGTATTCTTTTTTATAAATATCTATATAAGTATAAAAATAAATATAAATAGATATGAAAAAAATTGGAAAATGGTCGCTTATATTGCTTTTTATGATTCCGCTTTAAATGTTGCATGCTGTAAAAAAGTTAGTAAAAATATTATGAGAGATTCGGTTTAAAGAGTTAAACGAGTAGGCTTGTTTATTAAGGGAAGAATGTTGTATAGAAAGCTAGAGTTTAAGAAACATTTTACATTATTATTATTTTTAACATTAAGAAGATTTATGTTTTTAGTCTCCCGTGATGTATAATTCGATAGTTAATGATTAATAATCCGCGTTTTGAATGCTGAAAATTTCTTTTTTCTAAAAATGGATTGACTCGTGAATAAAAATGCATACACCATCACCAATGCCAACATCTCGGATTTGTGGATTGCTTTGTAACCTGAAACTTGGGAACTATTATTTTCATTTTTGCACCATGTTTCTATTAAGCATATTACCATAAACTCAGAATTTATTTTTTTAACATTGATTCAAAATTCTTAAAGTTTTTACTCATACTACGTATGTTTAAAGCTAGCGTTGAAAATAACATTTGTAACGCATTCATGAGGTTAGATACTTCCTCAATATCAAAGTAGCTAGAACTGATTATGACGTCTCCAAAAAAGTTTACATCTGGATTAATATTTTATACAAAAAAGTGTATTTTGTTTATTAAAAATTTCAAAAAAACCATTTTTGAAATTTTTAAATATTATAATAACAAAAATTTAGTAACTTTGGTTATTACAATATTTAAGATTAAAATTGATTAGTTTTCTAGCAATATCATTTCAACTTATTATAAATATTTTCTAAAATAATAAGTTTTTCAAACCTTTATTGTTTATAGTCAATAATCAGAAAGTTTATAGTCATTTATCATAATATAAAAATTTAACATTAGTATGAAAAGAAGATCTTTAAGAACTTGGTAAAAATTTCAACAGTTAGGATTTCTTTATATAAAGAAATCGTAGCTAATGAAACTTTAACCAAGATCTTGATTGATATATCAACCTCAGAATTTCTGAAAACATTTGATATTGGTTCATAACCAATTTAATATTCTTCAACTTATTGCGACGTTAGAATTATCTTGTATTATCGGAACAACATATTTCAATTTTAACCCAAATGGAAAAATGCTCAAATCGTAATAGACAATATAGAGTACAGTGACAAAAATACAGTTGCTGAAAAATTCAAAGTATTTTTTGTTAACATTAACCCTAATCTTGCCTCAAAAATTAAGTTTCCAAATAACTCATTTGAATTAAATCTAAGTGATGCCAAGATGTCAAATTTCTTTCCAATATAGGTTTATAAATAAAGCTTTATTTAAAACTTTCAAGTCTTCAATTAAGACAGGAATTGTAACGGACAAGCTAAAAGTAGCTAAAGTAGTACCAATATTTAATATTAATTTAACTTAAGTACTACCAATATTATAAATATAGACCTATCTTGGTACTTCCATACCTTCTAAGCTTCTCGAACGAGTAATCGAGTAAACGAGTAAACGAGTGGTGTTGTGCTATCGCATAGATATATCACAAGAGCAACAGACAGCTTTAAATCGCCTAAAACAACAAAAATTTCTCCCGATTCTCTGTTTCCTATCGGAGACCGTACCTATATATCAAAAAAATATCCAATAATATAGGACTTGAAACATTAAATAATTCTGCAAAAAAAAAAAAAAAAAAAAAAAAAAAAAAAATTAAAACACCTCATGCTTAATATCAACAATTATATCGACATGTATTAAACTTAACAACAAAGTTTTACGAAAATATTTATGTGAATTACTGACTGTATATTGTTTAACCCAATTCCGTGGCGAGTAAATCCTTCCTTCTCCGCCCCCCCCCCCAAAAAAAAAGCCTGTTATTAGGGCCCAAAAATATTAAAAATTTGGGGTGTGGGAGAGCCTAGCCACAGTTCTGGTTTAACCACCTATGACTATATATAGTTTAAAGAGTACTTGATGATAAGATGCAATAACATGTCTTTATTAGAAAAAACAATTGTTTTATTTTATTTTTAGATAAAATTTGTAACGCCCTCAATTTGAGTGGGTTATAAATTTTATATGGTCATAATTTTTGAACGCTAAGAGATAATACTATGAAACTTTATCGATGAGTATAAATCTAGTTAAGAATAGTACACAAAATATTTTATCAGCTTGTTGCTTTCACGTTTGGGGGAGGGGGGCCAGAATGGGGATTAAATTTTAGGGCTTTTTTGTTTCCAGACTCCAATCATCGCATTTTTTTGCATTATTTGAAATTGGTATAAACATAGAAATGTTTGGAGTTTGCTTCATGTCTGAATCTCAAACACTAAAAAATGCTGGATCCGTCACTCCATAATATATCGTAACTAAACAAGATTAACAAAGTATAACGTAACTTAATAATGTTTCTTATCATAAAAACCAGCAGTGTTTATTCAAAAATAAAAATAAAAACAATTGTTTTTTCAAATAAAAACATGTTATTGTAAAGAAAATTCCTAGAAAAACTATAAATTTGATACATTTTGGTTAAAATTTCTTCAACTGAAGTGTCAGTAATTTTTGAATGTAATGCAACATTTTTCTCAGACTGTTTTGCAAAAATTACATAATTGTTGTTGTTGTACAAAAATGTAACAATAATATATTACGATAAACATTTAAACCATATTTTATATATATATAAAATATATTTTAAATATTTTGTATGTAAAATAATATGTCATAGAATTGTAATTTAATGAAGTTTATTTATATTAAAGTTGTAAGAAGTATATATATACTTCTTGCAACTTTAATATAAATATATAATATAATTATATAATATTATAAAAAATATTATAAAAACCTATATTAAAGTTTTTTATAATATTTTTTATAATATAATATACTTATATTATAAAAAGAAGTATAAAAAGAATATGTATTTTTCTCTTGACAAAATTTTATTATTAGGAAATATTTTTAAATGTTTACCAATGATATTTATGCCATAAACTGATTAAAGTTTGAATTAATTATGTAATATTATTGAGAGATAATTAATTTTGTTGCTGGTGCGCAGTTGTGAATGTTACCCTCTATATGGGGTAACATTAACATTATTATATTTTGTGCCGTAAATGTTAATTTATATTGTGAGAGGTGAATTTATCAATGTAATTTTGACAAACAAAACAGAGAAAACATTTTAAATGTACATTGTTTAAAAAAATATTTATTATTTGATGATATGGTACATTTTTATAAAAAGAAAACTGTTGGGTTCGCCTTGTTTAATTTCATTTCATGTAATCATGAAAAATTCATCAGATGTAAGACACTTGAAAAAAAAAAATGCAACAAAATAATCTCAGATGTTTAGCATTTAGAAACAACATCATATAAACACATTTAAAATGATATTATAGGTTGGTTTTTACTTATCCCTTTAATTTAAGTTTTTTAGCAACAAAAAACTAGAAAGTAATTCTAGGAATTAGTTAATAGTTATGCCTACTCTATTGTGTTGTTAATTATACTTACTATTATGAGGATAAAAATAGTTATATTTGTTCATTAAACATCTGGCTTCAGCAACTGTTAAAATTAATAAACAATAGCCAACTTGGGACAAGTAAAAATATTTAATTTAACTCTTGTCAATCTTACTCACATTTCAAAATAACCACATGTTACCATACAAAATTTATAAAAAGTATTGTTCTTTTAACGAGTATCTGTGTACCAGCTCGTGTGTTTGACGGGTTTCATAATTTTAGAGCCTTACGTTTAAAAAAGGTGTTTAAAAGATTTTACTCCTTCGTTTTATTATAATTTTATACGTATTTTAAACGTGTTAAATACGTCTTGTGCTTGCTGTGTTAGGAGTCACAAGGAGCAACGTCTGATCTAAACATCGCGTGAAGTAGGGAAGAGTGTGGCAGCCTGATACATGGGTAGGGTTGCCAGATGTCGGCTTTTACGTAGGAGAATACAGTGCCGAACCTATAATAATTAAGACTTTTACTGCGTTCTCCTTCGTAAAAGCTGGACATTTCGCAACCATATACATGGGGCACCATGAAACATTGTAGTTGTGGAGGCATCCTAAGAGCTCTGACGACCACTTTCATATGGTAAAAGAGTTGCTACTAAAGCTATGTTTTAAGAAAAAATTATATTATTTGACATCATTAGGCCTGAAAGGAGGTCAAAGTTTGTGTTTTTTTGATAGTAAAGTAATTTACTAGTTTTTAATTTTCATAAATGTTAAGGTATCTTATTCAATGTGTTTATAGGTAAGCAACATTATATTGTAAACTATAATCCATGGGCTCTTTACTTCATTAGGCAAAATCATTGAAAAAACAAGTTAATACTAAAAATAAAGGGATTGTTTTCTAGTAGCAAGTATGGGGTAACTTCTGGAGGAGGGGGGAGGTGGATATGGGGTTAAAACTGTAAAATAGTACTCCATTGTGTCCTAAACAATTCTAGAAATTATTTCTTTTATTATTTACAGCCATTTTTTAGAAGACTTATATAAATATAATTCATAATTCTAGGAGATCTAGTTTCAATACAGAGCCATCATTTATTGACACTTAAGAATGACATTTAAAATGATATCTTATCTGGTTTTTTAAATTGTGATTTGGACCATTAAATGCATTATTTGGGTTTTAATTATTAATTTGTTAGTCTTTCAAGTAAAAATCTGCCTTTACTCTACGTTTATTACTTTTTATTTACTTTTTAAATGATGCTAATAGTGTTTAAATTTGTTGCAGGGTACCCTACCCATGGGGTACCTTGCAACAAATTTCTAATTTTACTTTAAATAGTCTCACAAGTCTAACCTGCTTTATTTTAGTAATTTATAAATTTAATTTTGTATGTATAAATTTATTCTACTTTATTTAACCAATTAAGCTAATTAAATTATTTTAAACAATCAAACCAATCGTCTAAAAAAAAATGCATGTTAAAAAAATTATTATAAAGCAAAAAACAAAAGTGTATCATGGTGCCCCACTCTCCTCTATGATTTCCTGATTTTTCCATGCATACTATGTTTTGTAAAATTTCCTGGTACATACGTAAAGGAATAGAGTAAGCTTCATTCTAGTACAAGACTTACTGCCTTGTACTTTCTTGATCTAAGACCAAAACCAATAGAGTCTTAGTCTTGAAAACCAATTCAGGTTTTCAAGACTAAGACTCTAAGCTTCAAAACCAAGACTGTTGAGTTTTTGTCTTGAGACGCCCAAAGACTTACACCACAGCATAATTGTTTTCCATGGCATCACTAACTAACTTTATTGTTACATATTAATGTAATTATTATGTAATTTTTGCAAAACAGTCTGAGAAAAATGTTGCATTACATTCAAAAATTACTGACACTTCAGTTGAAGAAATTTTAACCAAAATGTATCAAATTTAAAAAGAAAAGCCAAACTACTTTTACTACAGTTTCATGAATATATGTATGTTGTAAAGTCATTTTACTTCACATTTAATGATATAACAATTAAAATGAATGATATTTGATAATTAAAATGAATCAAAATTGCTTATTTTATGTGCAAATTTTTTAGAAATTTAGCAGCTGTTATGCATTTATTCAAAGCCAGTGTTGGCACTGGAATATTAAGTCTTCCTACAGCAGTTAAAGATGGTGGTACTATTGTGGGTTCAGTTGGCATAGCTATCATAGCAATTATGTCAGTTCACTGCATGCATTTGCTAATAAAATGTTCACATTACTTAAGTAAAAAGTAAGTTTTTATTAGAATAACTTTTACTTTTGTTATTGTGAAGTAGCAGGATTTCTACCTGCTACTTCAACCTTAATAGTTTTAGCAGTTTTATCTTAAGTTATTGTAAGAGTTTGGAACTTTTGTGGTATAATTAATTTATCAATTGAATCATCTTCTTTAGACATTGAATACTCTTCTTTAGACTTTTTCCTTCATTTAACTTTTTTTCATTGTTGTTAATGTATTATTTACATTTTTTTTTTTACATTGTCTTATAACTTAACTTTTATTTGCTTGGCATTCATAACTCAAATAACTCAAATCAACACCTTTTATTTAACAGAAAATTTTTTGTGCATGACAAACCAAAAAAAAATTTGCAAAAATTTCAAATGCTTCGATTCATCAGTATTTTTGCGCATTTTTGCAAAGATATATCAGTCCCAATTACCTCAGTCACAAATACCCTATTAATAAAAAATATTTTAATTATTTTAAAGGGTTTTCAAATTTGTGAAATACAAAAAAAAATTTTCAATGGATCTTTTAAAGTTGTCGCTAATGATTTAAAGAATTTGCGTGAGAAGATTTTGAGGAGATTTAAAAGAATATTTAAAACAGTATGATTCAAAAAATGATCAAAACTTTCTTAATAAAAGTTTATAAATTAAAATTTTAATGACTATACAGGTTTGAATCTATCAACTAAATTCATAAAGAAAAAAATTTAGCTTTTTAATTAACTATGTGATGCACCTAATAACTGCTGTTTTGTCAAACCATTTATCATAGTACTACTTCTAAATAATCTTGCTAGAGTATTTTGTAATTTTTTGTAACCTTTTTTATAATCCCAAAATCCCCGGATTTTCTAACATCAATCCCTGGATTTCCTAAGATTAAACAAAACAAAGCGTAATGAAAAAGTATATAAAAATAACAATAATTTTTACATATCAATAAGACAAAAGTGAAAATCTTTGCACTATGTCATGTTTGTTAGCATATACACTATTTAAAAATTGAATATGATCTGATTTAAATAATAGATTTGTAAGCAGTAAAAAATATTGTTATAATATGCTTGTTTGCGATGCCCACACTTTGTATCATAATATATTACGGTTTATATTTATTTTATAATAATTTGTTTTATAATACAAATTTACGTTGTTTCTAAAAAGTTATTTACGTAAACACTTATAAAATATTTGCGTTAAATTTTTTAATACCTTAGTTACTATTGTTAATAATTTTTAATAGCTTAATTACTATTGTCAGTTTTTTCAAACTGAAAAAAAGCGCATTTTTTATAAGGTAGAATCGTAAAATTAAAAATTTAATCAGCATGTTGTATGTGGATTTTACAATTAAAAGTAACTCAGCTGTTTGGAAGTATTTTCCGTGGGATGAAAAAGGCCAAACAGCGATGTGTAAATTGCCAAACTGCAAGAAGATTTTAAAAATTGGTGGCGGCTCAACAAAAGGACTTCTTACACACATGTTGTTGGTGCATAATGTGAAGGTCGAAATTCCAGCCCAACCTAATATTACCGGAGAATGCACACCAGATAAACCACCAAAAATATATTAAGGCTGAATTTAGAAAACAACTGTCTTTAATAATGGACTGCAAGACACGGTGGAGCAGCCTTCTGTTAATGCTTAAATGATTTTACAATGTAAAAAGTTGTATACAAAAATTATTAATTGATATTTAACCAGTGCAAGATAATTCTATAGCTCTGTCACATGATGAAGTGACAATAATATCAGAGATTATTACAACTTTAGTTTCCATTAAAGCAACGGTTCCAGTAATATGTCGTCGAGATTCTAACCTATTTACAGCCGAAATTGCTATTGATTTTCATGTTTACAAAATTAAAAGAGGCTGACAATAATACAAGTAAAGAAATGTGTAGAGCTTTAATGACTCGATAATGACCAAATCGATATGAGTGGACCTCTGCAGTACCTTTATAATGGTCGAAGCTTTGTTGAAGTTGATGAAGAAATAATTACAGTGCCTTCTTCATTTAAATGTCGAAAACTTTCGGTAGAATTTTTGGAAAGATTAAATACTTCTAATCCTGCTCTAGTAAGAGCATCAGTTGAGTCTGACATGCTAAATTTGATTGAGAAACCTGAAATTTCACCTGAGTCTGAAAGTAATACTTTAAGTATTGAAGAGGAACTTGATTTTGTTATTAAAGAAGGACAATCACCAATACAACCAATTAGACATAAAACATTGTCATCAAAAATACAAAAAGAATTGACATTATTTGAAAATGGGGGTACACGCGGCGTTTATTTAGAAAGAGTTAATTCCTTTCTAATGACCGTGAAATCAACAAGTGTCAAGGCTGAGCAGGCATTTTCTTCTGCTGGACTGTTCAATATAAAAATTCGTAACCGTTTGGGCGATGAAACTTTGGACACGTTATGCTTCCTGAAGTCGCATTTCGAAGCACAAAAAACATAATATATCTCCTTATTTCTAACATAATTTTTTTACATTAATTAACATGTGAAATTTAATTAACATAAATTAAATTCATTTAATAAATATATTTTTAGTTAAATGTACTGTTTTTATTGTACTTAATACTATATAGATGTTGAATCTGTTTTTCAATCCCAGGATTAAAAAAGACCTCTGGGATTACAATCCCTAGGTATAAGGGGTATTTATTGACATAAAGGAATATTGTTTTCTAAATGGGCTATCTGCTTTAACTAAAAAAGAATTTGCACAGTTTAAAAAACCTTTTTCAATTCGTGGTGTCATTGTATTTAACAAAAGATATTTAGCTTTCTTTTTTTTTTTTGTTATTCAAAGATTGCTGTTTGTCAGTATTAAAGTCAATATATTTACATAAATTTTAAGATGTTATTGACAGTTTTTTAATTAATTATTAATTTAAACTAAATCATGTTACCATTAGTACAAGAAACTAAATCACTTTATTCTTACTACAAGAAACTAAATCACATTATTCTTTGCACAAGAAACAAAATAACATTATTCTTATTACAAGAAACAAAGCCAACTTTGTTTCAAAGTTTAACAACTTTGGAAAACAAATGTCAGGTTTTTGTACACACTCTCTCTATTAATGGTGTAATTAATGTGAGTGAAGCAAAAATAATCTTGTTGTTTATTGCATTAGCCTAGTCTAAAAAAAAAGTCCTCCTTGAACAGATGTGTCTTCCGATCAGTTGCTGATATTTAGAGTTGTTAATGCCTTTTGAAAATTTTTTCTTGAAATTGTAGATATTATTTTAAGAATGATGTTCAAAGTACTACCAACCAAATGGTTGCTCATATGAAGAAGTGATAAAGAAAGAAGTGTCAAGAAATCTGGGTAGCTAATATTTCAGAGAACTTAACATTAAGGAAGCTTGGTTTTAGATTGATGTTTAAAACTTAGTCATTCTTGTAATATTGGCAAATATTCTCTGTAGGTGCAAATTTTAATTTAGGGATCCTTTTGAATAATTGTCTTCCACAGGTCAAATAGTTTGAAAACATGATCATGATTTCAAACTTATTTCAAACATTTTTCCATATCATTCAATGCTCTGATTTTGAAACTCATCTTATCCCCTATACCTTCTTGGTGTTGTTAGTAATTCTTTTAAAGCAATTTAAGATGACTGTCCAAAATCACAGTAATGGCCAGCAGCGCTTCACATTCAAGAAAAACATATTATAGAGGTCAATTTGCTTACAATCAATGTTACATATTGCTAAACAATGTGAATCTTCTACAGGGAATGGCAGAACAAGATTCTACATTTTTCGTTTTGTAAGACTGTGGTTAGAATTTTTGTATAGCACTAAAAAATTTTGCTAATCAAAAGTTTTACATTGAATAGTTAAATTTACTTTTCACTAGTTTTCTCTTTAGACTTGCCAAACTTCAACATTTTGCCAAACTTCCCAAGTTATATGATTTTTCATCAGAGATGTAGTCAAGGCAGTAAAGGCCAAGACCAACACTAAGACCAAGACATTTAGGCTCAAAACCAAGACCAAGACTAAATGCTTCAAGACTAAGACCAAGACATCAAAAAATCAACCCAAGACCAAAACTTAAAAAGTTTTTACAAGACCGGAATCAAAACTTTATTTTAATTGAACATTAAAAAAAAATTAAAAGATTTTTTTTTTAACTCTTCTAACATAAAAAGTTTCAGTTAGAACTTTGTCAAACCAACACGATGAACTCTCATTGAGAGAGGGAAGTTGCAGTGATCTACGGTTTGTTATTAATAGCTAATCCATTCATTGATATTTTTTGTAAAAATCAAGAAAGTAAAAGACAGTAGAAGTCCGAGACCACAACCTTGACCAATACTCTAGGCTTTCAAGACCAAGAATAAGACCAAGACTTTATTTATTAAATATTTATTTATTAGAGTAAAATAAATGTTGATTTATAAGTAAGGCATGTTCTTTTTAAGTAAATAAAATATTTGAGTGCTGTTAAAATACAAGTTTTTGGAATCCTTTCATTTTTCACTTATGTTCAAAAAAGAATATAAAAACAAAAAATTTAAATAAAAGTTTTTTCTAGACATAACACTTAGATTTTAATGATATCATTTATATTAAAATTTAATTTTCAGATATCAATGTCAACATCTTTCATATGGTGAAGTGGCTGAGATTGCCAGCAAACCATACCTTGGTGATAAATCTGCATTGTTAAAGTAAGAGCATTTAGTTTATGTCACTTTTTTTTAATCTTCTTTATCTAATCTACATTAAATATTCTAGTTATACATGGTGGCCAATTGGAAATAAAGAAAGTTAGGGAAAAGTCAAAGGATAATATTTTAATCAGGGAAAAGTCAGGAATTTTCCTTTTTTTTCCTTTAATTCTGGGTAAAAAAAATTATTTTTAAAAGATTTTCACACATAGAAACATTAAATAAATTGAATTTATTTTGCCATGTATTTATAAAATTGTATGAAAAGAAAAATATGATTGCTATTATATTATATTTAAATTTTGTTACATTTCCTCTAACATTTTAAAGTTATGTTACGACTCATTTGGGTACAAAGTTTCAATTCGCAATGTTATGTCTCAACTGATTTCACTTAAAAACCTGAATAGTTTACAAAATGTAACCAATTGAGTGAAATGTAACCAATTGAATTGAAGTGTAACCAATTGAGACGTAACAATGTAAAAAAAAAAGGGATTTTAATTAGGTTTCAAATATAGATTTTCTTAATAATGTTATGTCTCAATTGACTTCTTAATTTAATTTAATAAGATGTAATATTACATCTCAATTAGTTAGTCTTTATATGCTGTACTAAATTTTGAATATTTCTTTTATCTAAATATGTTAATAAATTTGTTAGTGTAAAACATAGATTTATTCTTTATGTTACATCAAAAAAAAAAAAAATATTTACATGGCCAGGGCAAAGCTAATAAATGTTATAGTATTCTAATAAAAGCTGTTTAAAATTTTTTGTCAATTTTTATTTTTATCTTTTTAATCTATACTGAAAGCAAAAAATGCATTGAGAAACAGTTTGATTGCCATACTTCCAGAGACCTAGGGTGGGTTTGAACTTTAAACCTTTTGTTTGTGAGTCAAAAATTCTACCACTTATCTACTACTGCATATAATAATCTTGCTGAAACAATCTAAAATTATATAAAAATAATAGGGAATATAAAAATATAAATATATAGATAAAAAAATAATAGGGAATTTTTATATATATATTTTTTTATTGAATTGTTTCTTAAACTTTATTAATTGATTATTGCAGCTTTTTATAGATAGTATATTAATAGTATTTTCTTTTTCTTTCCTTTTTTTTTCCTTTTTTTTTAATTTGTTTATTTTAAATTAAAGAGTTAATTTTTTTTTTGAATTATTTGTAATTGTTATACATAATTCAGCCCTCAGAATTAGAAAAAATAAGGTCAGCAACAAATTGCCCACCTTAAACTGTTAGGGATCGGCGAAAAAAATCTGACACAAAGAAGTTACCATATATTTTTTTTTTAATTATTCTGATTCACTCCCAACAAGGCTGCAAGCAACCACTTATTTTTACCAATTATTATTTAACCACATATTAAGTTGGGAGTTATTAGAAAAAAAGAATACAGTTATAGAGCAAGAAAAGGGTTAACAGTAGGGTTGAAAAGTTGGAGGTTGTATGAGCCAGGAAAACATGAAGATGGAAGAGAGTTTCAAAGAGTTGAAGTGCGAGGAAAAAAACTAGGCAAGTAAAAGTTTTTAGAGGATGCAGGGACAGATGCAGTAAGCAAATGAGTTTAAGTTGGTGGAACTATAGATGATAGCTCCTTTAAGCAGTGTCCGTTATTTTTTGTAGAAAACAGAAAAAGATACAACTTAACGACAATGAGAAAAAAGGCTCAAGCTAGCAAATAGAGCCAGTCCAACTACATTTACAATGCATTTTCGGACCTTCTCTAGAAGAGAAAGAGCATCATTAGAAAAACCAGCCCAAATAAAGTATTAAATACAGGGATGAATAAAAGATTTGTAGAGATAGAGAATGGAATCACAAGTAAGAAAATGGCAAGCACAATAAAGAGAAGCAACCTTAGCGGATGCTAATTTAGCAATCAATTGTATATATGGTTTCTATGAAAGATCAGTAGTAAACAATAATTCAAGAAGACAAAGAAGAAGACTCAGTGAGAGGATTGCTATTCATTAATATAGTAATGTCAGTATTGTTGTTTGCAGTAAATAAGTTTTATTGGAGTTAAATTTAAAAGCCACTGTGATCCCCAATCTGTTACAGAAGTGATATTAGATTCAAGATCAGCAGTCTGTTCTAAGCAATCGAAAAGACAAGACTTTTTGTCAAGACAGGAGTATATATATATAGAGATTCATCAGCAAAAAGTGCTACTTTAGATCTAAGGTTTTTGGGAAGGACATTAATGTAGATAAGAAACAAAACAGGAGGTTTTGGGAACCTTGAGGTACCCCAGAAGTTACTAGAAATGAAGAAGAGTGTTGGCCTTCAAGGATGACTTTAATAAAGCGGTTAAAAAGAAACGATTTGATCATCTCAAAAACTTTCCCAGATACACCAAATGTAACGGGTTTATGGAGAAGACGAACATGCCAAACTTTGTTGAAAGCTTTAGATATGTCGAGAGCAATAGCCCTAGCCTCACCACCTCCATCTAATGCACGATAATATCTTTTAGTCATAGAAGTAAGGAAGACAGTCATAAAGCCAGAGGTTTTAAAACAGTATTAATTTTCTGACTGTAAGTTATTTCACTCAAGATTAGATGTTAGACATTTGTTCATCAAAGGTTAAAAGACCTTATTATTAGCAGAAAGAAGACTGATCAGATGATAATTAGAGCGGTCAGAATGTTCATCAAAGTTTTTTTGAATTTGGAACCACACATGTCATTTTCCAGCAGACAGGAAAACAAGCTTCAGTCAAGCACTTATCAAATAGTTTAGAGAGAATTGAAGAGAGTTCTGGAAAACACTTTTGCAAGACTATGACAGGAATGTTGTCTGGACCACTAGCCGTAGAAGAGTTTAATTGAGACGTGACTTTAGAAGTTGGAGTAGTTTAATTGTCTAACAATTGGTTAACCTGTTCAACTAGAATAGAAGGAAGAGAATGGCCATAGTGTTCAAAAGTCAAATTAGAAGAAAAGTTTTTTGCAAATAATTCTGCCTTATCTTTGAGAAAGGTAATAAAATCAGTCCCATAAATGAGATAGGGTATGTTAGACTTACCCTTGTTAACAAAGCTGTTGAAGATTTTCCAAAAGTCTTTACAGCCAAACATAGATAAGATGCGAGATTTAGTGAGCTGAGAATAATGGAGCTTAGCATCAGACAGCACCTTTTTTTATCAATTTCTTGCTATAATAAATAGCTGTTTGTTCTGTTGAAAAACGCTCTTGTGAAAAAGATTAAAAGAATAATTACAGTCAGCTGTAGCAGCTGCACAAGAAGGTAAAAACCATGGAGTAGAATGAGGCTTGACTTGGAACCAATGAGAAAGAATAAAAGCATCCATACCTGCCTGAATCCAGGAGATTACATAGGAGGCGCATTTATCTGCTGAGAGAAGAAATCAACCCAAGGACCATCACAAAAAAAAATGTGAAAAGAATCCTCAGCTTTAGAATAGTAATAAGTAGTGTGATGATTGGGTAACTTCAAAATGGAAGTACAAGACGAAAAATTTAAAGGGATCATTGCATGGTCAGAACTACCAAAGGGAGAAAAAGGAGAAACTGAACACGGGCTAGGATCAGAGGCTATACATAAATCAAAATGTGAAGGTAAATGATTAGGGTTGTCAGGAAAAAGAGTCACAAAGTTAACTAACTGAGTAGGAGATTGAGAAATGCAGAAGTTATAGACTTGAGTTACTTTTGGCATGATTTAAGTTTAAAGAGAGCTGGACTCATTCATAGATAGAGCACAGGAATGAGGTATGCAGTTGTCTGAATCCTGTTAATTACTATGTTAGCCCTATGAGCCCTATGTTACAACTCTAGGTCGTAACATAGGGCTTTTTATGTGGCCTCAACAATGAGTACCAAAAGTATCAACAGGGACACCATTCATGTGCACTTTTAATACTCTGATACTTTGCCCTCATTAAGAGATAATAGAATGAGTTGCCTAGTCATAAAAACAGAGACACAAGCAAAACACATGCATTGAGTCACGAAGATCCAGCATTCAACATCCTAAACTGGAAACAATGTATTAAAAATACATCTGTGCCAGCCTAATAGATGTAGAAGGGGTGCAAAGCTGTTCAACAGATAAAATCTGTTTACCCCTTAATTACTTAATTACAGATAGAATCTGTTTACCCCTTAATTACTTAATTACAGATAGAATCTGTTTACCCCTTAATTACTGGTCCGCTTAATAACATTAAACACTCTTTTTGTAGAATACACTTCTCCAAAAAATATCCTAAAGATCTTTGACTAAGATCATGAAACAAATATGAAATCTTAAAGGTTTAATAAAGTTTAAAGCTTCCATGTTAACTTTTATTTATTTTCTTAAAATGCCAACTAACATTTAAGAAAATCATAACTATTATAAAACCTAGTCTAAGAAAGTTTGAAAAGTTTTGTGTTGAACAAGTGTTATGATTTTTTATAATAAAACTAAAACAATTGCATAAAAACACTAATTTATTATAATTAATGCTGGTATTAACACAAGATTAATAACTTATATGCAATCTTTTCATGATCAAATTAGCTTGATTCCTTCTTTTAATATGCATCTTGGATAGATTTTACCTACAAGGATCTCCATCTACTTGCATAGAAATTTTTGTATTTGTAAATATAATGACAGATTGACTTTAATTAATCAGAATTCCATGATCTCCAACCTGTGTAACTCAAACCATTTAATTAATCAGAATTCCATGATCTCCAACCTGTGGTAGCTCAAACCATTGATGCATTATTAAGATGATAAATGTGTAGATATATCATAGAAATGAGGTTGGCTATTTTTTGTTGTCCTTAAACACTTTTAGGTCGACATTGCTGAATGTCGACCCTAATTGTGAGGTCTGATAATTAGTAGCTTACTTTTTCTTAAATAAAAGTTACAAATTATTTAGAAATGATAGATCATAAATGAAGCATAATTAGTTGCATACTTTTTCTTACATAAAAGTTACAAATAAGTTTAAAATGGTGGATCATAAATAAATAATAAATGGCTGTAGTTATTTTCAAAATTTTCTTTTGTAATTTATATTATTAATTTTTATTTATTTTTGTTTATCTATAGCTTAAAGTTTTAAACAATTTATATTTATAGAAAATTGGTCAATGCTTTTTTGACAATCAATCAGTTAGGAATATGCTCGATTTACATTGTTTTTGTCGCTAAAACCATTGTTGAAATAACTGCTATTGTAATAAGTATAGATACCAGACTTATTATTTTATGTCTGGTTCCTATAATTATTGTATTCTCACTTGTTCGCAGTTTAGAAAAAATCGCTTATATTTCTACAATTGCTAATGTGCTTTCTGTTACTGGACTTATAATGATACTTCAGTTTCTTGGAAGAAATTTAAAGAATCCTGCAATTTATCCAATGTTTGCTGGGTGGAATCGTCTGCCTATTTTTTTTAGCATTACTATTTTTGCTTTTGAAGGAATTACAGTTGTAAGCCATGTTTTGCTACTTGATTTTAGATACATAAATTTTATTTCTAAAGTTTTTAAATGCTTAAATTTTTTTGTTGAGCTAGGTACTTCCTCTTTTTAATGAGGTAAGCAAACCTGAAGACTTTCCTTGGGTTATCAACTTCAGTATGACTTTTGTCACAGCCTTTTATATCATGATTGGAATGTTTGGATATATTGCTTATGGCGATAAAATTTCTGGAAGTGTTACGTTAAATTTACCAGATAATTGGTAAATTTAGTTATTTTAATATACTAATTTCTTAACTTTTTAACTATACGCACTTTTATATTAAACTGAAAATATCTTACAACATTTTTTGTTTTTAATTGTTTTTCATTTTGAATTTTTAGAAGTTGATATTAGGTGTCATTTTTAGTTCAGGTTTTTTAAACCAACCTCATTAATTGGTTAATATGAAACAGTTTATAATAAATTGAATTTTTTTTAAGGATTTATATTTTTTATATTTAAATTTGTTTAAAAAAGTTTTGTTCTCCATGCGCTCTGGTTGCTCTAGTCTTTTGCAAAATAGTCTATGATTTCTGTGAACAAAATTTTTGGCAAAAAGCCTTTTTTGTTTTTCTAATTATAAAAAAAAGTTTTTTTTTATCATAAAGTAAACCTGTCCCAAGTGTAAATAAACATAGTCTATTTAAAAGTTAATAGCTTAGTCTTAACTTTGTGTTCTCAACTAAGTAAGCATATAGTGACCAGTTAAATTAATAAATTACTTTTTTAATAGCTAATTTTTTTATTTCCTGTTAAGTAAATTATTTCTATACAGGTATTAGGGTGACCATTAAATCAATTTTTTTTTAAATGTCTGCTCTTTTTTTTTTTTTTTTTTAGATTATTCACCTCCCCAAGGCTCGAGGGGGGCCTCTACAGTCGAGGAGGCTACTCATTTTTTATTTGTGTTTTTTGTGTGTTTTTTTTTAGTTGTTATTCGTGGTGCAACCCTCTCTCAACTCTTTAACTCCGAAACACGAACCTTGCCGAGCAAGGCCGCTGCGCGGAGAAACTAAGTTGAGCGCGGTACTTCCAGGGATGTGGTGGGAGTCGAACTCCGAACCTCTCGCTTACAAAGCGAGCGCTCTTACCCTCTAAATGTGTTCTATACAATAAAATAATACTAGAATTAAGAAATTTTTGAAAAAAAGTTTTTTTAGGGGTAGCTCAAGACCCTTAAACATCACACAGGTCCCTATAATTACCAAAAAATAGTTCTTCAAAAGTATATCATGCTTTATATAATTTCAAAAGATTCGAAATTATATAAAAACTTTCAAAATAATCATCATTTTATAAAAACACATCACTAAAACATATTATAATCAAAAAATCTTGTTAAATTTCCCATTTTTAATTTTAGTTAAAAAACGTTATTTTCTGTTCACTAAAATCTAAAAAAAATTTTTTTTTTAAAATGATGATTATTTTTATACAATTTCGCATCTTTTGAGACCCAAAATATACTTTTAAAGAACTATTTTTTTGATTATTATAGGAACCCGACTGATGTTTAAGGGTCTTGAGCTATTCCTAAAAATATTTTTTTTCAAAAATTTCTTAATTCTAGTATTATTTTATTATATAGAACACATTTAGAAAGTAAGAGCAGACATTTTAAAAAAAAGTTGTTTTAATGGTCGCGCTAACAGACCTGTTAGGGTGACCCTATTTTAGTGAAGTACATACCTGTATGTATTTCACTAAAATATTCAATTAAATTTTAATATTGCATTTTAATTTAAATATATAAAAGTAAATAACTCGTATATAGTGTATCTTCTTCCATAAATTTTTTTCTAAATTTTTAATTGTCTTAAAAAATGTCTCATGGATTTTTGCACAAAGTTGCGCCTAAATTTGCACATAGTTGCCCCCATGTGTGGGAATGAGAAAGATATAAAAATAAGAAATACTCAGATGTATATGATTACATCATTCAAATAGTTAGAAATGGTAAAACAGAAGTTAATACCAATAATATTCAAAAGAAAATTTGTTGTTTATGTTTTTTTTTAATGCAAAAGTAGAAAAATTGTCAAAACTATGGACTGGTATAATAGAGACAATTCAGATTGATTGAGGGAAAGGAATTACATTATTTAATGATGCAATTCTATCAACCTCTTCTAGTCAGTCAATCCCATGACCAAGTTTACTATATACCAAATAAACTAAATGGGCAAAAAGATTGGAAGCATCAGTATTATGTAGGGATAACTCGCACAAAACATCTTTGTTATTGCAAGCAGCAAATATGCATGTTAGAAAAAAAAGCACTTTACTGTTGGTTCGAATGAATCGAACAGTAGTCAATCATGTGCCTCTATAATTAAAAAAAACTTTACTTTCGTAAAAAAAAAAGAAACAATTTTTTATACAGTTGAATAAATATTAGAATTAATCTTAGATTCCAATTTAAATAAAATAAATATAATAAATACAAGTAAAATAAACATTAATATCAAAATAATAGACAAAGAACGATTATTAGAAATGATAATTTGTATTCACAAAGAGATTAAGTAATCGGCTGGGAGACTAAATGGTATCTCTATTTCCAATACAGTTGCGCAAGTTACATTCAAAAATTTATTAGAATATGCAATCAGATGTATTGTACAATTAAAAGTAGAAGTGATTTTAACTAAATCTAATC
>NC_088931.1:57990000-58045000 GCF_038396675.1 Hydra vulgaris | reverse complement strand
GAGGTAAATTATTCCATATTTTATGCCCTGGTGTACGATATTTACATGACCGTATTTTTCCAAGCAATTTGTTTTAGGATAATTTACTAAAAAATCAAAGATAATAATGAGAACTTTTTTAATTTTGAAAATATTAGAGATTGAAGGTAGTTATTATTAGAGATATTATTATATTAGAGTGTTATTATATTAGAGAATGAAGGTTTACTTGTATATGATTCCATACAAATAGACAAACAAGACAACATAATTGAACGTTTTGGATAGAAAATAAAGGATGTCAGAATTATAATATTGTTGAAAGTATATTATTTTAAAAGCCTTGCTTTGAAGGTTATATAATCTTAAAAAGCATAAGGCTTGCTTTTTCCTATAACCTGACAAGTATATCTGAGACTTGATTCAAAAATTGCATGGTATATATTAAGTAGAGTTTCTTGGTTGACATAACGATGAATTTTTGTTAGCATCTTATTTGATCTGCACAGTTTTACTGCTGTATCTAAAATGTGATGAAGAGGGAAGGTTGCAGTCAATTTTTATTCCAAGATATTTTAAAGAAACTATGATAAAACTTTTCTGGTCACTTAGCCTGAAATTTAGGTGTTTCTAGATTTTAGATTGACTTGATTTAAAAGTGATGAGGTAAGTTTTGTTGGTATTAAGACTTTGATTTTTAGAGCTCAGATATTAATTGGATAAATCATAGTTTATATGTTTGTTAATTTTTTTTAATGCTTTGTTCATTATAGTAAGTTGGGATTGTTAGCAAAATAGGGAACAGTTGAAATTTCAACTGTTCCTATATTGAGAGAATTCTTAAATAAAAAATAAAAAAAACCAATGGCTCTATTACAGAACCTTGGGAGAACACTTGTGGAGCATCATTGATGGAGAGCAATTGCAATCTATTAGGAAGATATGATAAAAATCATAGGATACCTTTTAAATACAAAAATAAGGTAATTAAAGCTTGGGAATAAAAATACTACAAAAACCAGGACTTCCCTAAAAATATAAGACTAACTCCCCTAAAATATTGGACTAACTCCCCTAAAAATATAGGACTAACTCCCCTAAAAATATAGGACTAACTCCCCAAAAAATATAGGACTACAAAAAATTTTGTTGTTAGATGTTTATTATTTTTCCAATTTTAAGTAGTTGATATAGTGACAATTTTAAATTATTATTTTTGAACTGATAATATATTTATATATTTACAAAATTCTGAATTTCTTAATACTCACTATTTTCATGTAAGTTTTGTCATAATTTTATGCCTAATTTTTTACCACAGTTTTCATTAATTATTGAATTTAATAGAATTAATAAAAATTATTAATAAAGTTAATTTGAATTAATAATTAAAGTTATTTGAATATTTACAGTAATTATTTGAATTATTAATTACTGTTATAAGAATTATTTATTATAATTATTAAATTTACTACTTACAGTTATTAAAATTATTACTTATAGTTCTTTAAATTATTAATTACAATTATTTGAGTTATTAGTTACAGAAATTTAGTTTTGTGACAAAAAACAAAATATATTAGTTTAAAACATTTTAAACTCAATTATTATTAAAATAAATAAATTTTTACAAGTATTAAACTTTATTAGGTTTAATTGAAGAGAATTTATATGTGTCTATGAGAGTCTATAAAAATTATGATAAGACTTGCTCTGTTAAAGCTTGCCAATCTCCCTTTGAAACCTTCTATGCCAAATATTTCCTAAAGTTTTCAATTGTTTGTTCTTAAGACACATTTGGGGGGTTGGATTTTTTATCAATATAATTGACATATTTATCCTTCCAGAAAATCTTTAGAATAATGAGAACTTGCTAAATCTGGCAAAAATAAATAGTTAAGGTCTCCAAGATACTTGTGAATGAAATGGAAGAAATTGTTTTTCTAAACAATCATCATTATAAATTGATGTATTATCTGTAACAGCCTTGGAAGCACAAAACATTTGCTTGAACATACCAGAGATGGCTACCCACGTTAATAATTTGTTCGGAATTTTCTTTTTCCTATAAAGCGAACACTTTCATAGCATATTTTTTTTAATGTTTGTGTAATATGCAGAACTGCCATGTAAAAGTAATTTTCATCATCAATGACCAAAAGTGATTTTGTGTTATAGAACTGGTTAACGAGTTTCCTGCTTCTTTTCTATGCCTTTAATTATTTTATATTTAATATTCATTTTTTTAACCAACTGTCAATTGATTTACACCGAATTTAGAACATATTTTTCTCTAACTGACTCCTTTTCAATTGATGACAAGTCTCATTAATTTAGCTTTCTTTTCTCCAGTCCAAGGTAAATAGTGCATAGTGTATCTAGTAGCATAGGGTAAATAGCAGTATCCAGTCAAGGATAGATAGTAGGTAGTGCTGGATTTTATGATACCAGTAGCAGACTGATCACGATGATCCTGAATCTGACCTAACCTAATAACCTGAACCTGACCTGACCTATATTTATAACACTAGCTATAATACTATTGCTACTATAGAATGACTATCATAAACAATATTAATAAGGCAATCAAAACAAAGATACATTAGTTATAATAATAATAATAGTATTAAAGTTAATATATAATACAATGATATAAAAAAATAGTATTACTAAATAGAAAATAATAATATATTTTTATTAATACAGTAATATATCAAAGCTAAATAAATAAAAGATAAAATTAATACTTTTTAGATATACCATAGATCTCCCTAATTCCAAACAGTCTCTTATTTCGAACAGCTTTAGTTCACTTATTGTTGCATCTTTTATTTTTGTGGATTTTTTAAAAGAAAAACTGATTAATAAATTGGAAGACAAGGGTAATGAGAATATGAAAAAATATTTTTAAAATATATATTGATACCCTGAACTTATTTTTAGTTTTTTTGCAAGTAAAACACTTTTTAAAATACTTTTTAAAACCCTGAAAAACCATCAATATAAAACTGACTTTACTGACTTTTTATGTTACCGCAATGCATGTTAATGCAATCTAAATGTTACTAAAATCTAAATCAACTGTTCGATGTAGAATTTGATGGTGATTATTTATCTGGAAAAAAAAAACTTTACTGACTTTTTATGTTACTGCAATGCATGTTAATGCAATCTAAATGTTACTAAAATCTAAATCTACTGTTCAATGTAGAATTTGATGTGATTATTTATCTGGAAAAAAAAAGTCAAAATTTGCAATACTTTGTAAGATTTAAAAAACAGTACTTTTCTGCATAATTTAAACATTTCCCGAATTCCCAACAGATTTCGGAATGCATTTTATTTTTTGAAAATGTTGGCGTTTTTACATGCAAGTAATTAATAATAATTTTTAACAATAGTATTTTAACGGCATTAACTTATAATATAATAAACGCTTTTAACTTTTTTACTGAAATTCTAAACGTCTTTAATGAATTTCTCAATGTTTATATTAACGTTTGTTAATAAAAAAAAAAAGTCAAAAATTTAAAAAAATAAAGATCGCGAAAGAAAAATTAAACTTTATATTGAGGCAATCAATAATAACATGTCATATTTAGAAGCCGTTGTATGCTATAACATTCCTAAAACAACAATTTTTTCCAGATTAAAAGGAATATATGGAGCGGGTGTTGGTAGTCCAAGAGCTATTATCGCCAATTAGCCAAGTATCGGATATGAAAAGGAACAAAATATTTAAAACAACTTGCCCCAACAAATGAAAAACAATTGACTACAATTTAACTTGTTGCGATGCTTTCGAAATTTCCAACCTCATCAAATCATTTACAAAGATCGAAATTTGATGAAAGCTTGGGTTCAAGGTGGTGCTTCTGATGTTTATTATTCTACCAGCAAATCAGGTTGGATGGGAAGCGAAAAATTCATAGAATGGTTTCGTTTAATTTTTTAAGTTCACGCAAATAAACTTCAAGGATTTAAAGTTCTATTTTAAGATGGCCATGCATCTCACATCAATTTTGAATTAAAAAGATTATCTGAATCAAACATCATAATTTTATTCCAATTGCCAGCTCACACAAGTCATTTTTTGCAATCACTAGGTGTTGGAGTTTTTAAAACAGTAAAGGCGGAACAGAAGCGAGTTGTAGAAATTTACTTGGTTTGAAACTCTTTTTTATGTTTAAGTAACCGGCAGTTTCCAGCTATACTAAAAGACCTTGTTACAAATTAAGGCTTTAAAGCGGAGAATGCACGTAGTAATTTTGAAAATACAGGTCTAAATCATAAACCCTCAGTTGATATATGTACACTTGATGCAGCTATTCCGATTTACCATAAATTAAATTGACTTTTTAAATTAACTTAAATTTTAGTAAATTAGTAGACTTCGTTGCATCTACAGCTTTATCAGTCAATGATATAGCCTATATATCATCAATGAAAAAATAATAAATAATAATATAATAATTATTTAAGCAACTATAATAATTAATACGCATTAGCATAAAAATTAAGTTAATATAACTTACTGCTAATAAAACTGATAATACTGTTCATTATATATTTATCCAAAATTAAATATCTTCAGTAGTTATTTGTCCGTGTAGTCCCTGTTAGTTTAAACAACTTTTTATTAAATTATAGGAGTGCAAATAAAAATATTTGTACACTCCACTTCTCCATACCTATATAAGTCGAATAAAAGTTTTATTTGTAAGTTTATTATTTATTTTATTATTACGCGCGTACAAATAATGACTTTCAAAATAATATAAATTAATAATCATTAAAATTTACTCATTAGATAACTAAAAGCAGCTAAGAAAATTAAAACCACAGAAAAATTTTTAGGGAGAAGGAGGATACAAATTTGTTGCATAATTCAAGGGTTGGGGGGCTTTAGTAAAGCATGACTATCTGTTACTGGGGAGGGTGGAATGTGTGTGTGGGGGGTAGGGGTGGGTGGGGGGTGGAATGTGTCCAAGAATATTAAAATTTGTGTGACTTTTTTCATGGCCATGGTAAGTATAGTATTTTAAACAAAATTCTAACTGGTGGCCATAGAAATATTATCATATTTAAAGTTTTTAAATATTAGGGAATATACCAATAGCGAATATGAGAGTTTATAATGTATTTAGGAAATATCATAAGCAAGAAGTTTACGAATAAAAATTGGAACATTGTTTGAACCAGAAACCTTACCATCATTTAGAGAAAAGAATAAGCAGAGGCGATTGATTCTATGAATAAATTGAGGGAGGGGGGGTTAATCCTGAAAAAGTACCGAGTGGTTCCTAAAAAAATAGGATCCTCAAAAAGGATTCTTAAAACTAAAATTCACCCAACTGGTATGTATTCAAATACCTGACTAGTTTACTCAAAGTTCGTCAAAATACCGGCTATAACTTAAAAATCACCTTATTTGGGAAGAGAATCCCTCTCTTCTACCCCCCACCCCCCCTAAAATCGCATCTGAGAATAAGTGGTATGATTTCATTTTTGTCAGTAAATTTAATGAATATAGAGTCAAGGTTTGGTGTTATCAGATCATTTGTTTCTAATTTATTTATCTTTTAAAATAAGATGAATAAGTTAGAAACAAATGATCCGATATTGGTGGGCCGTGTCGCCGTGGTCAGAGCTAAAGTTAAAGATTTCCGGAAATTTTCAAAAAAATTTAATTGCAATAAACTTGTAGCTAATATATAGTTTTATAAAATTCATTTCTTTGTTTTAAAAATATGTGTTTTTTAAAATAAATGATTTATTAAAAATATTAAAAAAAAAAGGTCCTTAAAAACTAAAATTATATGTAAATATGTTTTTTTTTCAAAAAGCAATTAAACGCTTGGAAAAAAAAAAAAAAACCAGCAGTTCTATATGTGTTAATGTTCTAATTGCACACCATAACACCTCGTGCAATATCTGTCCGCTTTCTCTATGCTATCTTTCTAACTCGACTTTTTGACTTTTGCTCTATGATCCTTCGTTCTTCTCAAATTCACTTACTCTTTGTCTGTAAAGCAGGTTATGATACTCTTTAGTGAGCTGAACTTGTCTTTGCAGGCCTTGATATGTGTCTTCTATATGGCAATTAACCGGAGGAGGATAAACCACAATACCGTATAAAACGCTCAAGTTGTTGTATGTTACTTTTACTTACGTTAATTTTGTGAATCAACAAAAATTAGATGTTTTTCGAGCTTGTCTTTTGAGCTTGTGTATAATGTATTTCTAGCTTTTACTTCTCTCATCGACGATGTAAAATATTCACAATAGAACGAATAAAATCTTTTTTTAGATTAATAAGTTTTATTGTGTTTTAAAGAAACAAAAATTTTTTACGTGTATATAGATTGAATAAAAAGACGATTTTAGGGAGAGGGTGTGTGGGGAAGGGGGTGTTCTACCCCCACAAAGAAAGTGATTTTCAATTTATAGTCGGTTTTTTGACAAATTTAGTCAGGTATATGACACAGTTCAATTGGATGAATTTTAGTTTTTAAGGACCTTTTTTTTTTAATTTTTTCAATAAATCAGTCAGTACTTTTTACAGATTCATCATCCTCCACCCCTCCCTCATTTTATAATTTATTGATTTATAAAGTCAAAAGTGCCCTAGCAAGGTTGTGGCGAGTGAGACTTAGGTTTTAAAAGCACTTATTTGAACATAGCTGTGATATCATTAGTTCTTTATTTTTATAGCTAACTATATTTTTAAATATTCAAATTTAGCACAAAAAAATTGTTTTACACCACTAGCTTGCTACGGCAATAGGCTTGATCATCAATACGCTTAGCAAACAATAGGATAAAACAGTTTTAGAAAATTTTGAAAACAAATCATAGTTGCTACTTAAAGTTACAATAAAAAAACTCAACAAAATACCAAAAAAGTGTTTTTCAATGGAGGCTTAAAATTTTTATATTCTTCTTCGCAATATTTTACCATAAAATTGTCCAAAACAACTGCCTAAAAAAACATAAAATTTTACCTCTTAATTATAAAATAACTTATCTTTTTTTGAAAATTTCCGGAAAATTTTCAACTATTTAGATAGACGATAATTCGTCTAACTTTTTTTACCGTGAACTTTGGGAAGTCAGACGAGAAAACTTTGGTTATTTAAAAAAAAAGCTTAGCAGGTTTAAGGACGGGGGTAATAAACTTTTAAAAAACCAATTATCAATCATTTTCAACAAATTATATATCATTTTACCAAATTTAAGATACGTCAAATATATTTTGTTAACCCATATTTTTAACTTTCAAACTAAAAAAAGATACATTAAAGTTTTTTCTGATTGCAGATTTATAAAAAAAATAATAAATTCATTTATTTTTTTTCTTACTCATAAGTAGTGGCCAAATTCAGTCAGATTAACTTCAAATTTAATATATTAAATTCAACCATTTTGTTTTGCTTTTTATATACTCATAAATTTTGGAGTACTCTTTTATTGCAACAGGGTATTCAATTTTTAATAAATGGATGATGAGTTGTTTGATTTTTAATGCAATGATCACGATGTTTCATTGCTTAAAAAAGAAAACATTTTACCATCATCAAAAAAAAAAGTCAAAACCTTCTAAGGTTATCTTACCTCCTAGTTCATTAAACGCATGGATTTTATATCTTCATTATATCACACAAAAGTATTCATCCTGTGATGATGGTTCTATGAAAATTAATCTATGGGATAATAATGGAAAAATAACAGACGCTGACCTAAATATAGAAAAAATCTTAAATAAAAAGCTAATTTATTCAAATAACTGTCATTGTATTTGTAAAACATGCTATATAAATGTTAAAAGAATATTAGCAAAAATACAAAAAAATATAAATGCCATATCAAGAGGTCGTGAAATTCTTAAAGATATCTCACAAAGAATATTAATATCTACACCAAAAGCAGAAGAAACAGATTGTAGAATATTTGAGCAAATAAATGAAGCTTGATCAAAGAATATTTTCGAACAAACAAATTGAAGCTTGATCGTTGTATTATTATATTTTTCATCATTAAAATTATCATCTGTTTTGGAATGAAATTGACCATATAGTATATCAAGATAGCTTTTATATTTTTCTCGTAGTTGTTTGTAAAAATACCAATAAATTGATCTCACATTAGTCATAGTTGTAGAAAAGACTAAAGTTCTTTTAGCTGAATAAGTATTCAAAAGAATATGTTGAACAACTGGGTAGAAAAATTTCTCTGGATCTCTTGAGTCAATATGTATTAGACTGTATTTAATATTTCTTCTTTCTAGTTTAGATGGTATAATAACCAAATTATGCACACAAAGATTATCAATAATAAAGTCAGCAGTACTTTTAGCTGCAGTTGCTGTTGATGCCAATACTGGAATTGTTTTAGGGACAAGTGATCGCAATTAAAGAGTCTATTATAATGAGACCAAAATGCATCTGATTGTGTACTTGAACATCCCCTATAACAATCAAAGACAAATAAGGTATAAATAAAATCATGTAAATCACAAAATTTTACTTTTTATAATGCTCTAGGCTATGCATTCTCTTCTTTCAATGAGTAAAATTCTATAATTTTAATTTTATGTATTACAAGAAGGTCTGACATTAAAGTTGTAAATATCAATGTTTACTTTATGCAGCAAACTTATCTATATAACAAAATCACTCACCACTTTTACGCACAATGGCTTCAATTGCAATTGCAACAAGTTTCTGATTAAAGGCAAAGCCATTGACAATTGATTTATAAGTTGTTATAATGGCTTCAGGTTAACAAAATATTACATTTGCTTCATTGTAATTTATTTTAAAAAAAAAACAAACAATATATACTTTCAAACAATAAACAACACTGCATAATTCAAAAAAATTTACTTAAAGCATGTCTAAATTCAATATCAGAATAGAATATCAGAAATATATTTTATAATAAATGCTTAACGCATTTAGAATTAATGAAATGTGATGAATGCTAAATGCATTAAGTATTTTGAGCAATTTTAAGCAATTAAGCAACTTCTCGATACATTTTATTTACAAATTATTACAAATAATGCAATTGCAAATTATTATGCATTCCCTAAAAAATTTTTTAAATGTTTTCTACAGAAAATTGAAATCAAAATTTCAAAATTTATAAACAACATTTCAGAAAAAAATATATGATTTCTCAGGGTAATTATCAAGCAAAAACTAGACTTTTTCTAGAAAAATAAATAACTTTATTTGGTAATTAAAATAATGCATAATAATGATAATTATTATCTCTGTTTGATCATCCTTTATATTTTTCTTTGTTGATTATGCTTCATAGAAGCTACCTTGATTCCCTTTTTACTAAGAATGCTTTCTTGATCTTTCATTAAACTCAAAAGCGCAGAAACAATATTTTATTATTGCACATCTTAGTACATATTCATATCGAATACTATCAGGTGTTTGTCCTTCTCTAAACAATTTTAAAGTGAAGGTAAAAAAGGGTAAACATTGGAATTGATTTTTCACTGCCTGTTGGTTGGCAAACAAAACAATTTACGCCATTGCTGAGAGCTACTAAAGATTCTTTTTGGTAATCCTTCAAAGATTTAATACAAAATAATTCACAAACTATTTTAAAAGCATACTTTAAATTATCTTTTTCGTTTGTCATATAGCTTCTGAAGAGCAACTAAATTTTAGCGCATTTTTAAAATAAAACCCCTGAAACGTTACGATATTTCATTAGGATCAAAGTAAAGCCGCAGGAACATATTTGTTCCGGTAGATGATGAATTGCATTAGCGCAAAAACCAAAGTTTTCTCGTCTGACTTCCCAAAGTTAACGGGAAAAAAAAAGTCAGACGAAATATCGTCTACTATTTAGAGCGCTTTAGATGCAAGAGAACCAAGGCGCCGAAGCGAGCTCTAAGCATATTTCGCGTCATTGATAAGAAAGGAAGCGTGAGCTTCCTAAATGCTCTTCTGCGGTGCTCTGCAACAAGACCGTTAGGTTTTCTTGGGGCACCTAAAAAAACAAAAAATTGAAGAAGAAAAATATCTAATAGTTAGATTGCAGGAAAAAGTCAAACAACTATTTTCCTTTTACATCCCTATCGACAAGAATTACAAATCTTGAGTGATTTGTAATTCTTGTTGATAGGGATGTAAAAGGAAAATAGTTGTTTGAAGCAATGGTGTTTAAATACTTTTAGATTGCATTATCTGAGTTTGTTGTTATAAGATCTATATTAAAATCACCAATTATAGTACTTAACCGACTCACTACCGTGGGTTGTTTAAGAGAAAAGTTTAATCACGAGAAGTTAACGATTTTTCTACGGGCATTTGGTTTTAAAAGTTTTTGTTAATGATAAATAAGTTTATTCTAACGTTTTAAATAGAAAAGTTGAAACTCGGACTGCGTAATTGAATTATTATTATTTTTTTACTAATTTAATATTTTATTATTAATTTAACTTTTTGTTATAAACTTAGATTATTATTTAACTAAGATTATTGTTTTATTATTAATTAATAAAAGATTATTATTTTTCATTAATCATGGCGCTCTATAAGTAACAGGCCGTGACACGCAAAATTCAGAAAATAATGTGGGTGCCGAGTTTAACTTCTTGAATATATTATGAAAAGGACTCGGATGATATAAAAAAAAACTTGCTTGCTTCGTTTACTTCTTTACTTTGTCAGTTATAAAAGTGGTGAAAAAATGCTGTCTATGGATGCTCGACAAATTACTTATCACAGAAAAAAAATTCAAACAATTCAAAAGCGTCAGTTTATAGATTTCCAAGAGACGAAGAAGAGAGAACATGTTGGATAAGATGTATTCCTAATGCAAACTTAAAAGTGTCAAGCAATACTGTAGTCTGTGAACTGCATTGGCCCATAAACTTTGAAAAAATTAAAGTAAAAGGAAGAGAACGACCAAAGAACCCACCATCAATTTGGCCTAATGTCCCTCTCAGTCAAATACCACCATCTATACCCTCTATAATATCAACTAAACGTGCATCACTCTCAAGCCGAAATAATTATGATTTATTTTAAGCAAAAGATAATGTTGATTTTGACGTTTTTTGTGATAGATTGCTTAATAAAAAACGAAAAATTTTTTCTGTAGAAATTATAGCCTTTATTTCAGCTAGCAAACTTTATGTACAATCTACACACTTTAATTATGCAACACCAAAATTTCTCATTATATTTGATAGTTCTTTAAAGTTTGAAGTCTATTTCAATGGTGTGAAAAAAAAGTCTATACTGTATCTAATGTTGCTAATACGTGGTCTAAATTTTAAGAAGTATTACGATATCTAAACCTTTTGGCACCAAATAAAAAAGAAATAGTTATGAATGAGCAAGTTAATTCAATGAACACAAGTAAGTACAGTACTTAGTGTAATCATCAGAGCATTTGAGTATTTTGCCACCTCTCGTACACTTTATAAAAAACTACGTGATGATTTTAAACTACCTTCTATTCGAACATTAACACGCATTACCTTAAGAGTATCAAAGTCTGATGATAATTTATTTTTAAAACAAGTTTTTGATAATTTAAGTAATAGTCAAAGAACTTGTATTATTCTTCACGACGAGGCTTATGTAAAAAAATGCTATTATACCACGGAGGTGCTGTTTTTGGAAAAGCATTAGATGACCCAGGTTCTCTTGCAAAAACTGTTTTAAGTGTCATGATAACTTGTATGTTTGGTGGACCTAAATTTTTAGTAAAAATGTTACCTCTAAACAAATTAAATTCTCAATTTCTTTAGGATCAAATTCAGTCGACTGTAGAAGCAGTAAAAGATTCAAATGGCGAAGCAAAAGCTATTATATGTGACGGAAATCGAACTAATCAAGTGTTTTTTAAAAGGTCTGACACATTTCCTGAAAGATCTTGGATCAAAAATATCCCAAACAACTGGCTGACAGAAAAAACTGGAGAACTTGTTTTTTATAAAAATGGTGTTGAGAAAAAAGCTTGTTGGAAGCATTTAAGAAAACTTTATGAAGCTGAATCTAATTGTCTAATAAAACTTTCTGATTTGAATGTAGTTTCTATTCGACCAAGTCATATTAAAAAACAATCTGTTTCTACTTGTCTAAAGGTCTCTGACAAAACATACAATGCTCTACTTAATCACCCCGAAACCAACAACATCTCAAACATAAGCCAAACTGCTGAAAAAAATGTAAAAAGTGTTGATGTGGATTGTAGATTTAATGATAATCAACAAGCTGTCATCAGAGATCCGAATGATGATAGATTAAAGTTTGTTTTTGATTTTGGAGAAATGGCATTACGCATGACAAGTAATTCGGGAAAACGCATAAAACAGTTAACCCATGATACAGGACATTCCATAGATCATACGTGTAAAGGAATTGTTGAGCTGACGAAAACATTATTAGAAGAAACACACAAATATGTTCTATTAGGAAAATTTACAACAGACTCACTTGAAAAAGAATTCAGCAAGTTAAGACAAGGATCTGGTGGCACATATTTTTTAAGTGTTCAACAAATAATTGAAAAGTTCAATATTTCTAAAGCTTCACTTTTGTTGACATATAACATTAACGAGTCAGCTTCTTATGCAGGACATTCTTGTCAATTTTGTGGATTTTTTCTTGATGAGTCTTCAGCTGAGGTATTTGACAATTTACCAACACTTGAAAAAGTATAACTGTTCAATCAAAGATGTCTCTTGTTTACATTGCTGGATATGTATCTCGAAATGATGATTTGCCTAACGAAGAGGAACTTTTGACTAAAACAATGTTTTATTTTGAAAAGTTTGGTCAATATCTTAAATCAATCGATAGATTGATTTTTACTCTTTATCTCTATTAAGGACAAAGTTTGTCGGACATTTCTGTGCAATATTTTCATGCTAATATCAGAGCATTACTCTTTTGATATGGAGCGACATTATGGTAATATACTGTCAAATATTTTTATTAAAAACTATTGCAAACTTTTAACACCAAAATCAAACAAAGAACCATCTCTTAAAATTTTAAAGTTGTCATGTTAGGTTAACAGTCATTGACATTTTTATTGTTATTTATTTGTTGTTATTTAATTGATTCTTTAAAGTTTCTGTTTTATAATTTTAAAAGTATTCCTTATTCACATAAGGCATTATAATATATTCTTATTTAAAGATGTAGTTTCCCAGTATTTTTACTGTAGTACTTTACAGAATAAAAACCACAGTATGCTATTTAGTTCTCTTTTTTACCTGACTTTAAACTTGTTTTTATTTCATTGTTTTGGCAATTTTATTAATTAAAGCAATAAAATTTTTTATGAAAATTTTGAAAAAGATCTAGAAATTGTTTTTATAAATTTATATAAATCTTTACTCTATTGTATCGCATAACGGGAGACATTAAATAAAAGTTTTTTTGAAAACAAATTATATTCGTCATATTTATTTTTTGAAATATCGGCCCCCACATTATTTTCTGAATTTTGCGTGTCACGGCCTGTTACTTATAGAGCACCATGTCGTTAATAATTTTTCTTCAAATATATTCAAAACCAGTTCGTCGCTCATACGTTTTTCGCATTTACGACTCTGAACCGTTTCAAATGTCGGCAATAAGCCAGTAAGCTTACAACGCTCAACTTATTTGTAAGGCCCTAAACATATGTGCGTTTTAGTTAAGCGCGAGGCCCCACTCGTTTAGGCGCCCTTCATTTCGAATATAAAGTGCACAACTCAATACACTAGGAAAAAGACTAAAATTTATATACAACATTTTTGTAAGTGCTATTTTTTAATTGCTCTAAATTTTCGAAGCCTTAATTGCAAATTTTCAAAGTCTAAGCGGGGCCCTAGTTGCTTATAGGCCCGTAAACTTTGCTTACACTTACCTTGCGCAGCTACGCAGTTGATACTTAATCTTTTTTAATCTTAAAAATGTTTTTGGTTCTTTTTTTTATCTAATTTTCAACTAACTGAATAATAAATTTTTTGTATCGTCTTTATTAAAATGAAGTATAATTTAGGTTTGTGTGCCATTGGAATACCTCAAATTGGAAATTTTATATCTCTTATTGGCGCTGTAACAAGTTCAAGCCTTTCAATAATATTTCCAGCTTTAATTCACATTCTTACATTTAAAAAAGAAGATCTTTCAAAATTCGCTTTTGCAAAAAATATGCTTTTAATAATTGTTGGGGTTGCAGCATTTGTTATTGGCACGTATTCATCTTTACTAGCAATTGCTGATGGATTTCGTTCATCAAAAAATAAATATTTATAGGACTAATTTATACTTTTATTGCAATTTTTTTATTTAGAATTATTTTTATAATTTGAAAATATTGCTTTTAATAAAATAAAAGTTGTATTTAAAATTTATGTTGTTTTTAAATAAAATTCGCGAGAGAGTTGCGAGTTAAGAGTTGCTGGACTTTTTTTATGGAAATCTATTATAGTAGCGTGATACCCCATATAATTTTTTATAACAATGTATAAAATAAAAATTCTGATTTATTTTAGCTAATGACTTTAAGAATTTAAGTGTTGTATTTTCTAATACTATCTTTCAAAAAATGATTTAAAACAGTAAATGAAAAGTAACTCTTCATGTTTCAATATAGATTATATTCAATATTATAGGACGTAAAAATTTTTTTACTTATATTTAAAAGATATCGATTTCAATAAATTGATGATTCTTAATAGTTTGTATTTCAGCGGAAATGACGTAGTAATAAGTTTTTTTAAATTGCTTTACATTAGTTGTTTTGCCTCCGCTTTTCTCATGTTCCAAATACATTATATTCCAAATATATTATTTTCTTTCGTACTATTCGCTTAACCAATAGTATTATTCGCTTTTTATTTTTACTGCTACTTATATTACTACTATTATCTTTTATTTATAATATTCTTATTATTTTACACTTTTACACTAATTTGTATAGAATCATTTTTTAGTATTTTGTAAAAAGTACTATTTGTTTATTGAATACACTGTAAAACTTTACCGTGAAAATCACGGTACTATACCGTTACCCATAAGTGCCGGTATTGTACCGTGATTATTTTACGGTAAAACACCGTGAATAAATCTCGGTAAAACGCCGTTATTTTACGGTAGAATACCGTGATTATTCTGTAATGAAACAGCGTGAATTACGGTATAGTACCGTGATTAATTTACAGAAATGCCTCGCTCATTTGTTGTAAAATATTTTTTGTACAACTTAAATCAAAATTTTTACTATTTTCGAAAATGTTTCGCCTGTTTCATTTTGTCTTATTTTTTCATTTATTTCAATTGTATTTCAATTACATTTTTTTAAATTGTATCTTCAATTATAAATATCTATTAACATATGTTTGTTTATATGCTAATGGCAACAAAAACACGTCATATTTTTAAAAATCTTTTCAGTTTTACATTACTTACATGTTATTAAATAGAAATAGTTACTCAGATAAATTAAATGAATATAATTAAATTCAAATAAAAGGAAAATTTAAAATCTCTTACATATCAATATGACGTTATATAAATAGTTATATTCGGTAAGTAGGAGTTTTAGAATGTATTAAATTCAAAAATAAAACAAAAGACATCATTGTAAAACTTTTGAAATTTACAAATAAATATAAATAACTACATAACAAATTGCTGTTTCAAAGTTATATTAAAAAGTTTAGCAACGTGGTAAATTCAAATATTATTAAATTTCGCAAACTTCTGCAGTATTGACAGCACAATTTTGCTTATTGCTGAAGTCTTCTTCGTTCGCCTTGCTTTGCTCCCTTTTTCAGGATTGATGCCGAAAAATGCACTAGAACGGTCAATAATATATGTATAAGCAGTTGACGTTTAAAAATATTCTCATCAATAAATATCATTAACATCAAATACTATGTAAACCTTAGACAAATTAAACACATTTAATTAAACATAATATAAGCATTATATACCATTGACAAAATTCTAATATTTATGAAGCTTCTTTTGGATATGGCATATTGAAAATATAAAAACTAGCAAATAAACAACAAAATGACTTGATGAAATTGTTCATTCCATCAACTACAACAATGCAATCAATTACCAGCATGAATCGATTTGCTGTAAATAGCGAATTCCCTAAAAAAAGAATGCAAGTTGACCTAACAAAAATCCATTTTAAATATATAAAAATAAAAATGATCAAGCTCATACCTTTTTTTTTTAAATTATTTTCAAAATCTGAAAACATATTAGAACTTGTAATTCAACATACCATAAACACATAGATGATGAGAATTTGATCTTGGCACCAATTCTGTTTGATCCATTGTCTCCTAAACATATTTTTTTTACTACTAAATATCTTTTAGTAACTACATTGCATTTTATTATAAAATGAGTGAAACACAATTAATTGCTTGAAAATATGTATTGGATATATTTTAAATTAATGATTACTATCTTTAACATACATCCACAAACATAAAGAGTGCGTCAAGTTTTTCATTAAAAAAACTAATCAAAGCCATTAAATCTGACAAAGTTTCATGTTTTGCTTTATCTAAATTTATTATCACCTTCTTTACTTTAAGGTCTGCTATTCCACAACTATGCAAAAATAAATATAACTTTCCATCATAAAATGCTTTCATCAAAAGTTCACCAGCATTCACTCCGCCCATCAAAACATCAAAGTGATGTAGCAAACCATCAACCTAAATAGAAAAAACCAATTTAAATATATATATATATATATATATATATATATATATATATATATATATATATATATATATATGTATATATATATATATACATATATATATATATATATATATATATATATATATATATATATATATATATATATATATTTATATATATATACCAAAACTAAATAAAATAAACTTCTACAAAAATCTAATTAAATACTATAAAAAAATCTCTATTTAGTAGTAATATAGATTAATACATACTGGTTAATAATATAAGTTATATTATTTTTAAATAAAATTAATTTAATTTACTGTAAATAAATTGGGGAATTTTATCAACAAATCATTCAATAACATCTTTTCATTTATTTCAGTTCGTTACAAATAGTATTCGAGTTCTTCAGGACTGTTTGAAACACTGAGAACTGGTTCTCGGTTCAAGCAACCATAACTATCAGTTTTTCTTTTTCTAACATCTACTGATAATTGTTCCTTTTGGGATTCCATATTTAAAACACTCATTAATGGTGGAACACAGTTTGGCCACTGCAGATAGTCATAACGGTTTACTAGTTATAACATTTAACTGTCATGTACTACAGTGATTGGTAGTGAATCACTGTAGTACCATACTCATCTTTAAACGATTTAGGATATTTGGCAACCATAGAAGATGCAATTACATCTAAATGTTTTTTTAATGGCTTTGGGCAAACAGCAAGGAAATCATTTATAATAATTCTTATAATTGCACACTGAAGTGCTGTTGAAGGTCTTTCTCCAGCTGCTAATGACATTTTTTTAGATGTGCTGCTGATTGGTATTTGACATTTGTTTTACCTGCTAGGTAAAACAAATGTCAAATACCAATCAGCAGCACTTACATGTTTAATCTTCATTACTAGACAAAATTGACACAATATTTAAAATAGAGCAATTAAATATATAAAGAACACTAACTAAATATTTTATTAACAACTTTTTTTAATAACTTACTCGAATTAGTTGAGTTATTTTTCACTTCAACTGTGGGCACCATTTGTATGCTGGATTGTGTGGCCACAATAAAATCTACAGAGTTTTGGGATTGTTCTGCATAAAATTTTATTAATATTATAAATAAAAATATATAAATGTATATGATAATAAAAATAATATTTATTTTGAGTATCATAAATCTTTTTTACCAGAGCTTTCCTTTGCCCAAGATTTAAGGAGTTTGGGTTGTTGGATGGGTTTTAGCAAAACCAAATCATCAACTTTAACCAGGTAGAGATCTGTTTCATTTTCAACACCTATTTCCCATAAATTTTTCACAACCTGGTTTAAAACACATCCGTCAATATTTGGCAGTGTTCTTAAAATATTACATTTAATAACCTCCATTATCTAAAAAAATAGATCATATATAACATGTGTATATCATAAGAGTATCATAATAAAAGTAATATTATATTGTAAGTAAATTTTACAGAGTTTGATGTGGTTATTTAATTTAAAAGATTACAACTAATTAAATTTAAAAAACATATATATAGTATTCACAAAATGTAGTATTCAAAAAAAATAAATTAAATTAAAAATATATATATAAAATATTAAAAATTATACTTGCTTCCATTTTAAATTATACTAAGCAAAAAAACAAAACATTATAAAATTTAACAAAATTCTTAGTAAGGCATTATACATATAATTATGCAGCAAAATTCTTAAAAAAGAAAGTTTTCTTAAAACGTTTTTATAATACTCTCTACTATTGTTTTTGATTGGTTCTTATGACTGGTTCTTTAAATAATATTTCTGAAAAAAACTGCACACATTTACTGCATAAATACTATAAATAAAATAGTTTACAAATAAAATCTTTTATCATGATATTGCCAAATAAAATATATAACTTTTAAAAATTATTTATGTAAACCTGTAGTTATTCGATGAGCATGAAACAGAGTGTTTTAAGGAAATAAAAGAGCGATTGCAGTGCTTGTAAGATGGTAGCGGAAGGTAGTCTATTAAAGAAGCAATCATTATACATCGAATCTCATTATTTTCTCCACACACCTCATACATACCAAGCTCATGCACAAATTGTGTGTTCTGCTCATTAATAAGAGCATACTCGTTTCCATGTGTATCAAAAAAAAGAAACAAAATTCTTGCAAAAATAGGAAGTTCGTGATCCTTTGTAAAGTCAAAAATCAAGAATAAATCTTTTTTGTAATGGGTACCTTGATAGACAATATGGGTAGAAAATGTATCCGGCAGTTGTCCACATGTAGTTATAATTGCCTCAGAAATGGTAGAACTAAAATTTTTGACATTGAATGAAAATGAATTGACCGCATAAATTTTTGAACTTGGTAAGCTTGAATTATTGTATGATTGCAACAACTGGTGTGTCTCTGTTAAGGTTTTACATACATGCTTGTAATTGTTAAAATTTCTGGCACATTTTTTAAAGTAAGAATGCTTTTGTTCAAACCTTAAAGTGAAAACTCGCATTAGAGGCCCGTAACGTAAAATTAGCTGTGGATAGTGGGACAAATAATGATGTTTTGGTAATAGTTTAGAAGAAGAGAATAATTCTCTACGAGAAGACAAATAACCATTTATTAAAACCTGCAGATAAGCAATATGTTGAATGTCAATTTTAGGTGAACATATAATCTCAACAATTTCTTTTAGTCTTAAATACAATAACCACATAGGATCTTCAAAATCTAGAATGTAAATTCCTATATTAAGGGGAAACAAACGCTAAAACACCCAGTTTTGAACTGCATGACCATTTAACTTTTCAGTACTCGAAGTTTTATTCATCTCACAAGGTTTATCCAAGGCATCTCCTTCAAAATATTTCTGCATGTTAATTCTTCTGTTGATGTTGTTAAATGAAAACCATCGCTTACTAACAAAATATTTAACAAATAAATACATATCTCGTGAAGCAACGCCTTCGAAGATATCATGAGCTAAGCATGGTGGCAAACCTGTAGACACATGAAATCCACATAAACCATTAAATGGTGAATTAAATTTTATTCCTTCAAAATTGTTACCATTATTCTGAGCTAATTGAAACAGGCTATTATTGTGGCTTGATTCTGTTCGATCTAGTCCACAGAATTGAGGGTTAAAATCAAACTCTGCACGTGTTGCTAAACAGTATCGACAAAAGTGTGAAACTGTGCTAAAATTTTCACAAAAGCCTCCTATAGAACAGATATTTCTGCCAATTCAGAAAATATTGGTGCAAATACTTTGCTGAGGCCAAAGTACTTTAAATCTGCATCTTTACACATAAGTACCAGCTGTAGCTGCTCCGATGCATATCTCTTGTGTGATGGAATATTAGCTAATGTTAAGTAAACTGCAAGTATTTTATGTTTTTTTCTTCCTGATCCAATTGGGTTGACAATTTCAAAAGAATCTTGATATAGAATAAGATATAAAATTTTATCATCAGACTTTGCAATATCTTGAATTAGGGATCCACTCAGTAAGTCTGAATATATGCCAAAATTTTCCTCATGTTTTACCCAAAACCCAGGTTCATTGCTGTGTTTATTGTACATCATTTTTAACAAGTCCTTTATTGGAACATGATGAACAGTTCTAAATTTTTTATTGGCATCAAAACCTAAAGTAAATTCTATTGGAGATATGTAACTCATATTTTTATGAAAATAAGCTTTCCTTTTTTTATTAGTACTTAAAGCGTACAAACTGTTTATCTTTATTTGTTCTGACTTAGAAAATTCACTTAAAATATTTTCACAGATATCACTGCTTTGATTCGAGATTGCAGAAGTCAGACTTTGAACAGAGAATTGAGTACTCAAATTATTAACTACCATAAGTTCATCAAAAATAGATTGAACACAAGAAGCTGGAAATATATTTTTTACTTGCAATTTTAAAAAAAAGAGAGCTTGATCCTTCAAATATTTTTCAGAAGAAATATCATCAATACAATCATGAAACTCTTTATTTTCATAGTGTTCTAAAGATCCACATGAAATGCTTTCTTGTTCAAGGGTGTTAACATCTTTATTGTTGTTTAAATTAGAAGAATTTAAGCTATGTACAACATACAGTGGCATGATAAAACTTGAATCCGATTGCTTGTGTCGTCTTGTTATATGAGATGCAAATGAATTTCGATTAGTGTACGAACTTTTGCAATTCATGTAAGGACAATGAACGCGGTCAAGTGAATCAAGATGCAATTTAAGATGTAAGATAAACTGAGATAGTCCAGCACATACTTTTTTACATATTGCAATATCACATTTAAAACTTTGGAAAATGTTATTTATTTCTGTTGTTGGTTTATTTTCAATAATACTTTTATTATGTTCTTTTCTTATATGCAATTTGAAAGTTGAATACGTTTTGAAAATAATTCTGCAATTTTGAATGCAACAAGGAAACTGAATATTAGCTAAATTGCGATGGCTTTGATAATGAATCATATAACTCAGCAAAGATTTCATTTTTTTGCCACAATGGTTGCATGATTTTAAATCCAATTTAGACATTATCTTTTTTATAAACTATATATATATATATATATATATATATATATATATATATATATATATATATATATATATATATATATATATATATATATATATATATATTTATATATATATATATATATATATATATATTTATGTATATATATATATAAATATATATATATATATATATATATATATATATATATATATATATATATATATATATAAATTATGTTAGTGCATTCTACAAACAGAGTGCTCAATGTTCTAAAAGAACAGAGCAATAATAAATTAGTAAAAACACTTATCTAATTTTTGATTTCTTCAACACTGTGTTTCACCATCAGTAGGTTCATCAGGAAGAATGTATGTATGTATGTATGTATGTATGTATGTATGTATGTATGTATGTATGTATGTATGTATGTATGTATATATATATATACATATATATATATATATATATATATATATATATATATATATATATATATATATATAAATATATATATATATATATAAATATATATATATATATATATAAATATATATATATATATATATATATATATATATATATATATATATATATATATATATATATATATATATATATATATATATATATATATATATAGATATATATATATACATATATATATATATATATATATATATATATATATATATATATATATATATATATATATATATATATATATATACATATACATAATTATATATACAAAATATATATACTAATAGTATATATATTTTGTATATAATATATTATATGTATATAATATACATATAATATAATAATTATTGGGATTTATAATATTTATAGGATTAAAAGGATATAAGGTATGATATAAAACACAACTAGATAACCTAGCTGTGATCTTCAGGCTGAAGTCTTCAGCCTAAAGATACCATGGACTTCAGCTTTGTCTTAGTAAGATATAGCTGAAGTTAATGATATCTTCAGGTGTTTGATATCAACGTGTTTGATATCAAACACGTTTTATATACTCAATCTTTAATTTTATATTTGATGTCAACACGTTGATATCATATAAGCTATATCATAAAATCAAGTGCAATAAGAAATGACATTGAAACAAATAATATTATTTTGTAAATTATAGGATCAATTATTTAGACATATACAAATATTTCAAATATCAACCCAATTTACTTAATTTGTCTAAAAATTTTACGATGGTATACCGTGAAGTAGTTACGAGTTGTGTTCGCGGCCGAAATACCGTAATAATTACGGTATTGTACCGCAAAATGCGTTCACGGTGAAATACCGTGTTATTCACGGTATAGTACCGTGAATTTCACGGTAAAGTTTTACAGTGTAGTATTATTCGCTTATCGAATTGTACTATTTGTTTAACGAATAGTACTTTTCGTTAAACTTTGGTACCAAAGTTTAACAAATAACTTGTTATTAAAACTCTCTTCGCCGGTGCTTACTCTTTATAGTCACATTTTAGTAACATTAAAATTTTTTACAAAAAAAAGGGCAATTCCACGCTCAAGTGCGTTATTTCGATAAAATTGATAAATTCAAACAATAACCAAGTAATCTTTGGGTTGCCATATGTTTAAAAATTTTAATTTTGGATTAATAATGTTATTTGTGTTATTTTTTTGTTTTAAATTTCAAATTAAAGTCATGCGTCATACTTTCAATATAAATAGTAGCTACATTTTGATAAAAGCGTGGAATTGTCTCCATAAGTAAGAATAACTATTTTGATTTAAGATATATAAATAAATAGCTAAAACAATCTTTTGAACTTACGCAGAATAATAACTACTAAAATTAATTTAAGAAGCCAATTTATGTAGGTTAAATACTTGGCTTGAAATATTCAACTGAAAACAATAGGTTTAATGCAATAGGCCGGGTAAATAAAAAAAAGCAATTGCTTTTACTCAGTAATTGATCAGCTTTACGTGAATAAAAATTTTAGGGATTTTCCTTAACTTCTATTCACGTAAAGCTAAGCAGTAACTGAGTAAATTGCTTAACTTTACGTGAATAAAAATTTGTGGAAAACTCCTGAAGTTTTTATTCACGTAAAACTGACCAATTACTGAGTAGAAGCTTATAATAGTTAAACGAAATTTAAATATAAAAGAAAACAAATAAATGATTTTGGGATAATTCATAAATATATAAACATCTAATCTGTAAAAGTAAAAAATATATATCTTAAAATGTGACATTACAAAAATCAAAATGTCGCCTAAGTATAATATAATATATAATACAATAGCGCTGAACAATTGTGTTTCACAACAAGAGTGATGAGTTCAAACTACGTAGAGTTTGTAACTGTAACAACTGTAACACACAAACATATGAACATTATAAAAGTTAGTACTTAAAATGTTCGTCCAATTTGTTTGTGAACTGGTTGATACTGACTACGTCTATTGTTTTTTGTTTAAGATTGTTCCAGTCGTTTACTAATTTATTGGTAAAAATATTATGTCGTTTTATATTTTCTGTATATAGCCTTCTCAGTTTACTACTGTGACCTCTAGTTTTATATCCGTTATCTAGCGTTTCGGGTTTTGTGTAAAAATTTATGACATCGTACTCTTTCAAATATTTTAACATATGTATCAAATCACCCTTTCTTCTTCTGTTCTTCAACATAGTAAATGCAAACTTTTTAAATCTCCCTTCATAACTGTCTCCTTTCAAACTTTTAATTCTAGAAGCTCTTTGTTGAACACTCTCTAGCTTATTTTTATCATACTGCCGATAAGGATTTCAGATGGGAGCTGCGTATTCCAAATGTGAACGTACCAAGAATATAAACAAGAGTTTCATTATTTTTTCATCTAAATATTTAAAAGTGTGTTTGATCTGACCTAGCTTTTGATTTGCTTTATTTACTGCTTTGTTAACATGGTGTTTCCATTCCAAATCATCTGAAATGAGCAACTGTGGCGCAGTAGTTAGAGTTCTGGCTCAGAACCCAGAGGTTCCAGGTTCGACGCCAGCTCCAGCCCAAAAATTGACATTGGTAGGGAAGGAGGCGTGAACTTCCCGTTAAATGCTATCCCGCGGTGCTCTGCGATAAGACCGTAAGGACTTCTGGGAACACCTAAATAACTACAAAAAAAAAATGTGCACTCCTAAATCCTTTTCCATGCTTGTGTAGGCTAAAGCTAAATTATTCATTAAAACTTTGTGCTGGCTACTTCCTATAATCATAACCTCACATTTTTGCAGGTTGAATTTCATCAACCACTCATTCGACCATTCCAAGTCTATATATTGTTGAATTTCAATAATATCATTATCGTTTTTTTATTACTCTAAGAATTTTCATGTCGTTAACAAATAGTTTACTGCTTGATTTTATTTTGTGGAAGATATCATTAATATACACTACAAATAATAGTGGTCCTAGCACTGATCCGTGAAGTACTCTACCCACAACCTCTTCCCATTCTGATTTATTATTGTTAGAGTTTGTTTGAGTTGTCTTCAACAACAGAGGCATTAAAATCTGGATTTCTACATATTGTTTGTGTTTCTATATCTATTATTGGAGCAGATAAAGTTTGTGTTTATTGAATATTGATCCAAAATCTCCATTTAATGTATTTGCAATTACTTTTAAATCAGTTTCAATACCACCATTTTTTAGTTGAATCGCTCTTATATTATCTTTGACTTTACTTTTATTGTTAGTATATGAATAAACTTTCTTGGGGTTAAACTTTGAATTTAAAGCAAGATCATATTTAAAATCTTTAATTCTTTGATTCACTTTTTTTTAAAAAAACCTTGTTTAACTCTTTGTATTTTGCAAGTAAACGATTGTCTCTGAATTTTTGCCTTCGACATTTGAACCAAACGTTTCTTTTTTCTTTTGACAACGCTTTCAATTCTTTATTAACCCAGAGAGGTTTTGTGTTGGTTTGAATGCTTCCCGGTTTTATGTTTGAAATAAAGAGTTTACATCCATCTTCATTAAGACTTAACCATTTCTCATAACATTTGTTTATCGTGATTTTCAAATATCTTATTATAAAAAAGTAAACTATGTCATGTCTTTCCCTATCGTGGTTTTTAAAAAACAAGTAAAAAATTTTTTTTCAAATTATTTTTTCTGTATTGCTTTATACAAAACTAAATTATTTCAGTAATAATATATTTTTAAAAAATTTATTTTTTATAGTTTTTTATATGCAAATGATTTTTTATTGCTTTCTTAAGAAAATCTTTTACAGTCAAAGAAAAAGTTTACCTGTTTTTTTTTACGGCAAAAATTTAATTTTTTTGTTGCTAAAAGCGTAAAATAGTTGTAAGAACATTGAATATTTTTAATTTTATCAAAAAATAGTGGTATTTTTTGTCTAATATTGTTTAATCCTTGACACGGTAGGTGTTAACAAAAATTATACTAGTTTGCACTTACCGTTTATGGAAACATTTTTTTTGCCGTGTTTTATTATTATTTTTTTTTCTCTCTAAAAAACCATTTAGGTTAATCAAAATTACCAAGTTAAGGTAGTTTAACCGTTGGGGATACTCATTTGACATGCTTTATACACTTTATTTAATTCTAGGAACACTAATTTGCTTTTTATACTTTATTTAATATATTAAATAAGTTGTAATAATAAGATTAAAGATTTAAAAAAGAAAAAAAATATTCGGAAAAAGTTATAAATGTTAAGCTAATATATTCCGACGAACAACTGCAGGAGCACTAACACTCGCCTGCTGAATAAACGGGGGGAGGGGGAACGCCTATTAAACATATACTGTTTTAGCTTTTTTTTAATTTCAAAAAAAGATTAAGTTGTTCTTCTGAGTTTAATAATTTTCTTCTGTTTTCGTGTTTTTAGCTTTTTTAAAAATCCAGCCCTCCCGTTTATTAACCCCCCTCCCTCCTTCTCCCAGTTAATTAGATTTTAGAAATATTTCTGACCCTCTCGTTTAATAAGACCCTTCCATTTATTGGGTGCAAAATTTTACAAAATACAAAACAATTTTAGATATAATAACATCGATAATTCTCTGAGCTTCTTTGAGCTAATTAATTAGTACTTTTCAGTCTGTTTAATGTTTTTTTTTTCACCCCTGTAGCTCCATGTAAAATTGTATAAATTAACATCGCTATCCTAAACATGATACCAATTTTAAAAACCTTTTCTTCCTATATATAATACATGCAAAATATTATATATATATAATATGTAATAAATAATAATATATTATACATGCAAAAATATTACTTTATGAATACAATTTTTTTTTTATCTAGCGACGTAAGCGGGATTCTGCTTCCGAGGGTTTCAGGTTCGCTTCTCGGTATCGAAACTTGTTTTTATAAGTTAGCGCACAAAGATTTTTTTTTTGTTACTGCACACTTTTGTGCACCAACTAAATAAAGTTCTGCACTTGAGTCGAATTCGCACTGCACATACAGCCATTGCATTGCACATACAGCCGTAACAGTCCGTTAACAGGCTGTAACTACTCAGTCAATGGAGCGTACACATCGACTAAGTAAGATTTAGGCGTAGTTGCTTTTACAATCAACATGTAGATACATCAACTGAGGGTTTTGGTTTAGCCAGATACTTTTTTAATTAAAAGTCTTCTCTGAAAAAAAAAAAAATGTTGCGTCACAAAATCGAGACTACCCCCCTCGTAACAAATTGTCACAAAATCCCCACAAAATTTTCAAAAAACAAGGGGTTGCACCATACATCACCAAATCCGTTGAAATTTTGCACAAATGTGTAATGATGTGTGTTAGGAAAGACTGAATTTTTTTCAAAAATTCTTTATCCGTTGAAGAATTACAGCAGCTTAAACATTGTTAGATATTGACTAAAAAACGAGATGGGGGGGGGGGGAGTGCGAGAAATGTGTCCGTTTTCTTTAACCCTTATAAGGTGCTTGTAGTAATTTTGCCAAGCTAAAATTTGTACCAAAGAAGTTTAAAATCTATATAATCTGAAAATTATAGATTTGTATCTCTCAAAACAACAAAGTATAGTTTATTTTAAGATCTACAAAACGCACTAACTCGTGACAATAAAAAAGAGCATTGACAACTTTAGCTCTAGAAAAAATCTGACTGGAAGAAAAAACTTTTGATTTTAATTTTCTTAAAGATTAGTCATATATCTACTTTACAAAACAATTTTGTTTTGGCCTTATGATTTGCTGAGGAGTTATTGATGTTTTGGTTTTCAATTTTTCTAAAGAAATTAAAAAAAAAATAAGTAAGCAAACTCATTTTAATATATTGAACTAAATACAATTATATATTCTTTTTATCTAATTTTGAGTCAGTTAATTTAAAAAAACTAGTATGTGTGTCATGCGATTTAAATTTTTACAAAGTTGTCACAAAATATTGTTCAATATTTTTTTAATTAATAAATTTGTTACTTGTTATTTTCATAACATAATAGTAACGCCACAGTTGCATTGTTATTTTGATTACATAATAATTGTGTCATTAAATTAAACAATGTTATCTTTTTTTATTTATTGTTTTATTGTAATAAAATGATGATTATCTCATCAATAAATTAAGTAATAAAATGACAAATATACATAATAATATCCAATAAATATTACCTTGTTAAGTTATATAACTAACTATAATTATGTTTAGTTTCAATCTACTTTCACCCTTAATTTTTGGAAGATAATTAGTAGAGATTTAAAAAAATGAGTAGATAATTAGGCATTTAAAATGTGTCTGTTAAAACTAATAGCTATTTGTTCAAGCAATATGTTCTTTATAAATATAACTTTATCTTTATTTAAACATATTGTTTGTTCAAGTGTACTTTGCTCATTAGAAATACATACAGTATTTCTAATGAGCAAAGTACATTGAACACAAGATTAAGATTTCATGTATTTAAGTGTTTAGATTATAATTCCTTATTATAGTTTTATATATATAACAAAATCAAATGTCCTTTCGTAAATGATTATAGAGCTTGTTATAAACAATCATATACCCAAGTAAGAAATCTGATCAAAGATATGTTTCTATTAAAAACAAACTATATAAAAAACACACAAAATGTAAAGATATTAGTACCAAAAAATGAGCTGTTTTCTAAATTTAAGTCTCATAGAAACAGAATCAACAATCTACTAAAAAGTAGTAAAAAATCTTATTACACAACCTATTTTAGTAAAAACTTAAACAACATTAAGAATACTTGGAAAGGGATAAAAGAAATCATTAATATAAAACCTTCCTACTATAGTTCAACTCTCAAACTTAAATTTAAAGAAAATATTATAACAGATCCAACTACTGTATCAAATATATTAAACAACTTTTTTGTTACTATCCAAAACAAACTTCAAAACAAAAACATACCTTCAACATCCAAATTTACTGACTATTTCAACTCTCCAAATTCTAATACGTTCTTTATTCATCCTGTCACAGAGAATGAAATCTCTGGTCTTATTAAAACCACTCTTAAAACTGGAAAAAGCTTTGGTCCTAATAGCCTTCCTACATTCCTTCTTAAACTTATTCCAGACATAATTTCTAAACCTCTCAGTATTATTATAAATAACTCATTTCAAAACGGTTTATTCCCAGATGCTTTCAAAGTTGCTAAAGTCATTCCAATATTTAAGAAAGGTTCTATAATGGATATGTCTAACTACCAACCTATCTCTCTTCTTTCAAACCTAAGCAAACTCTTCGAAAAAGCTATGCATAAGAGGCTCTATGCATTTTTGAATAAATTTAAATGCCTTTACAAACACCAGTATGGGTTTCGTGCTAATCATTTCACGACTCACTCACTTATTAAAATTACTGAGTCAATTAGAAAAGCTCTTGATAATAAAAACTTTGCATGCGGTGTCTTTGTAGATCTACAAAAAGCTTTTGATACAGTAGATCATTCTATCCTACTCAAGAAATTAGAATATTATGGAATCAGAGGAATACCTCTTAAATGGTTTACCTATCTTCATAACAGATCTTAGTTTGTCTCAGTCGGTGACTCAAAATCTACTCAAATAAAATGTTCCAACGGTGTTCCTCAAGGCTCAGTATTAGGACCACTACTTTTTCTTCTCTGTATTAATGACCTCTATAGCTCAATTAAGTATGCAATTCCTTACCACTTTGCTGATGATACTAACTTGCTCATTATCAACAAATCTTTAAAAAAATTAACAAATACATTAATCATGATCTTGCTAATTTAATTCAGTGGCTTCGCTCAAATAAGCTTTCCCTCAACTGTAACAAAACTGAACTGGATATATTTAAATCTAAAAAAACAAAAATCAATAAAAATTTACACTTCAGATTAAGTGGCCAGAAAATCATTCCTGTAAACTCAATTAAATATCTTGGAATTATAATTGATTCCAACCTATCGTTTGTATCCCACCTCAAAGACTTAGCCTTAAAATTGAGCAGATCAAATGGAATGCTGGCTAAAGTTCGCCATTATGTCAATCTGAAAGCATTGTTAAACATATATCATGCCATTTTTGGCTCGCATATACGATATGCTTGTCAAATATGAGGACAATCTCAACAGCAAGAAGTTTTAAGGATATCTCATTTTCAAAACAAAGCTTTAAAAATAATACATTTTCAGAATTACAAATCCAATCCTAATGTGCTTTATCTTACTTCTAAGATCCTTAAACTATGTGACCTTGTTCAATTCTTGAATTGCCAGTTTGTCTGGAACCACTAACACAAAAACCTACCTCTTACCTTCAACAATTTCTTCCCAAAAAATGCAAATAACCGATACTATCTTCGATCAACTGATAATCTCAATCTTGCAGTCTTAAATCATCGTTCTGTTACTTATGTATATAAGTCCATAAAAAACCAAAGTATAAAATCTTGGAATAACCTTCCCTATGACCTAAAAGCTCTCCATTCAATTTATGTTTTTAAGAGTAACCTATTCCATTCCTTCCTAATCAAATACAGTTTATAAATCCAATGATATGCGTATATATGTATAAGTGTTTGCGATAAGCGCATGTGAATAAGTGTGAGTGCATATGTATGTATGTGTATGTGTGTATGTGTATGTTTGTATATATTTATATGTGTATATATATGTGTGCGTGTGTATGTAAGTATATATATTTATATATATATATATATATATTTGTGTGTGTGTATGTGTTTTTATCTTTTTTTATATATATATATATATATATATATATATATATATATATATATATATATGTGTATATGTATATATATATATATATATGTATGTATGTATGTATATATGTATGTATATATGTGTGTGTGTGTGTATATATGTGTGTATGTGTATGTATATATATGTATATGTGTATGTATGTGTGTGTATATATATATGTGTGTTTATATATGTGTCTATATATGTGTGTATGTAACATAATGTGTGTATGAACATAATTTTATATTCTAATATTTTCATAATTACTGTTGTGTAAGGTTTTTATATAACCAACTTTATTTATATATTTGATTATCTATTTGAGTTTATAAATCACAGTAGAGTATAAATCACATTAATAAAATATGATAATAATATAAATCACATTAATAAAAGGTGTATGTGTGTGACTAATACTAAATGACTATTATTCTTTTTATGATTATTGTAACTATTTTTATTGTTGTCATTTTATTTTTATTATTATCACTACACTCTTATCATTGTATTGTTATTATTGTTACTACTACCACTCTTATTATTATCAGTATTTTACTCCTTTAACTTTTAATGTTTTCTTTGTTACAGCTGTGGACGATTATTACTATTAACATTACCAATATATTTAGTAGCTTTTATTTACAAGGTTTTTACTTAAGATTAGTACATGTACTATTTGTAAACTTCCGTGAATGTAACAACTATTTCAGAATATATATGAATTGAATAGTGAGAGTAATCGGAAAAGTTACTGTGATGACTCACAAAAAACTGTGTAGAGGTAAAAGTTTATATATTTACATTTTAATGGGTAATACCATTTGTAATTAGTTGTTAAAAGTTTTTAATAGGATTTGTTCATTAATTTTTAATAATAGTATAATTAATGTTATAGTATTTAAGTAATATAGTTAAATTTTTTTTTTAGCATCTCTTTGTGTGATTACAATGCATACCGTGTTTGAAGCAGAAACCGTAGGTTTAAATCTTATTCCTGGAAAAAAGTTGTGTCCAACCTGTCTTATAAAGTTATAAAACGTTTATCAAAAGTATGAGTGAAAATAAAAATTATGAAGAGTTTGATACTGTTAGTGAAACGTCCATTCAAAATAAAAAAGAGGGTGTAAAAACACACTTTACAGCTGCTGGAGTATCTCTTATTGCATAAGTCAGGTAAAATCAGAGAAAGTAAACAAAAACTGACAGCATTAACAACCTCTTTTAGAAAAAAGGTAGCCACTTCCCTTAATACATCAAAAGAAAGTTTTGAAGAACAGTCAAGGTTCGACAATGAGCATATGGAAAAAGCAAACTTATTTGATAACATGATGGTGTTGTAATAAAATAATTACTAAAACTAAACTAATAAAATTGCAGCAACATCTAAAAAAATTTATAACTGACATCCAAAAAAATTCAACTGACAACGCTTGCTCCAACTGACTGGTCAATAAAAAAAGTTTCTGAAATATTGCATGTAACAAACTATGTAGCTCGAACTGCACGTAAGTTAGCATTAGAAAAGGGTATTTTAGCCATGCCTAATCCTAAATAAGAAAAAGCTCATTTCCATTTACAAAGATGATGAATATAGCCATATAATGCCTGGTAGAAATAACTATGTAAGCATAAAGAAAAATATTCACATGCAAAAACATTTGCTCTATTGTAATTTGAAGTGATTGTTTGTTGCCTTCAAAATCATGAACCCAGAAATAAAAATAGGGTTTTAAAGGTTTCGCACATTGCGACCAAAATGGTGTATTACTGCTGGTGTTTCAGAAACACATTCAGCATGCATATGTGCTACTCATCAGAATTAAAAACTGTTTTTACATCCCTTGGTGGGATATGCAAATAAGTGTTACCTTATATTGTATGTGACACAACTGATAAAGACTGTATGATGATTAAATGTGATAGATGCCCAGCAACTATGAATGCATTGGTTGAAATACTTTATAATTTAATTGGGGAGTTTGAAAATGACGATGAAGTAGAATTTTATCAGTAGACAGCAACAGGTAGGTCAAACTTAACGCATAATAAAGAGCCAGTGTCTGAATACATTGAACAAGTATGTAAAAAACTGACAAAACTTGCATCACACTCGTATTTAGATAAGAGTCAAGCATAATACCTGAGATCAAGAAAAAAAGATATGAATGTAACAGCATTATTTCTGGTGATTTTTTAGAAAACTATAGCTTTGTAGTTCTAGACGGAATACAAAGCTTTCATTGGATAAATTTACAATGTACGTTTCATCCTGTGATTTTTTATTTCAAAAAAAGTTTTCTCAAGCACAAATCTTATTGTATTGTTTCAGATGATATGATGCATGATGTGAACATGGTGTATAAAATTATTGATATTATCAGCTATGATATTAAAACAGATCTACCTTAAATAAAAAAAGATTGAATACTTTTAAGAATTTCAAAAATATTTTGAATCTTTGTTTCCATCTTGATGATTTCGATCTTTCTGCTAATTAGAACTTTTTTTACAACTAGTCACAGTAAGCAACCTTATGATGGGATAGGTGGTACAGTCAAATGTTTGGCAACACTAGCAAGCTTGCAAAGAGATATAGGTAATCATATTTTATCTCCACAAGCAATGTACAAGTATTGCAATGAAAACATTGAAAGTGTATATTTCATTTATATATCATCAGAAGATTTAACTTTGATGAGAAACACTCTTAAGGAACGACTTGATGCTGCAAATACCATACCTGGAACGCGTAGTTACCATCAGTTTGTACCGCTTCGCCATCAAAAAGTAAAAAAATATATATTTAATATAGCCTTTATGATCTTAAAAAAACTTGCATAATTTTTATTGATAAACTCAAATAGATTTTTTATTTGTGTGGAGTCATCTTCACAAATACGTTTGTTTTATTTTGGACTTACAATTTTCTTTTAATGCCTTTAACAAAAAATGTTTTACAAAATAAGTAAAACGGAATAAATGTATATGTTGCTCATTTGTCTAGGTAGGCGCGAAGCTATGCAGTGTTGATAAAGAATTTGAATTAATTCATGATATTGGAAACATCTGCGTAACAACTGTAAACTTAGAACCAGGTGATTATGTCTGTGTTTCCTATGAGCAAAACTGGGGGATAGGAGTCATTGAAGACATTAATCCAGAAGAAAAATGTGTTCTTGTCAAATTAATGGGTCCAGATGGTCCTGCACGGTCGTTTAAATGGCCACCAGTGGATAACCAATGCTGGACTCTTGTTGTTCATATCATTTGAAAAGTTGAAGTACCGACAACAAAGTCAGGAATTGGCTATAGTTAAGTCATAGAAGATTTCTATTTCCTATGAAAATTGTTTTTCTTCGAAATAGAATTGTTTATATTTAAACGAACTTCAAGTTTGCTGAGTCTGATATGTCTTATCCGTACTTTTTTTTAATCTTTTATTTTTTGTACAATTTATAATTATTGTGAATATAAAGCATATATAAAATCACTTAAATTAAATAGAAAAAAACCGGGTCAAACCACACATTTATCAATAAAAATTAAACAACTTTTTTATTTTTATTTTATTTTTTTTATTAGATAAGTAATAAAAAACAACATAAGATAATATAAATATATGTTCAAAAAATAATAATAAAATTATCGAAAATATTAAATGCAAAGAAAAAAAAGTTGTTCGGTTTTAGGCGACATTCTGATAAAACCGCACGCTTGAGAAAACATTTAATTTTTTATTTAAGCGTACACCTTTACGCCTTCCTTTGTTGCTTTTTCTTCATCTTTTTGCTTAAGGAACTTGATCACATTTTGTTTGATAATACATTTTCCGCGAAGTTTTGAGATGTTGCACTGCTTCAATTTCTTAACATGCGATAAATACCACCAATTGCTCAGTTTCGGGTATAAATAGTTCTTTCAGCCATTCGATAAACATATCGTGCTCCATCCAACCTGATTTTGAAATTGAAATTTGGTGCCAACTGGACCACCTCTTGCCCAGTCAAGACGAAAGTTTCTTTTGGCCTTGTATATCACAAATGGTGGTGCAAAGTGCCCATCAGCGTTGCAGCAATTGTTTACAGTGTAATGAATTTTGCCAGCAGGTTTAAATGCAAGTCTTGTCCCTTTTTGAAACACTACGGTTGCTTTGCCTTGATCACCCGAAAAACCCGTTTCATCACAATTCCAAATATACGACTCAGAAGTTATACCAGTTTGTTGACATTGCTTGGCGACGCATTCAAAATAACTATTTATTATTTTTGGCGTACAAGAAACGTCTCTTTAAGATGCTAAGTTATCCGCTTTTCTTGTTAAAATTTCTTATGACATAAAGGCATAAAAGCGGTGTTTACCAGGCTTGCCATTTTTGAATAAGTGCAATCGATCTTCGCGTTTAAGGTAGCCACATACAAATTCTAGGTTTTCATTTCGGGTTAAACCATAACCCCAGTTACCAAGTAATTGGAACGCATGCACCATCAATTTTTCTGTTTCATTTGAGAGTACCGTTGTTGTACCTGAGCCATGGAAGCCTTTGTTGTTGTAATTTTTACGATCTTTGAGCGTTGAGACTGGAACGCCATGTTTGAATGCTGCTTTTCTCAGTGATATAATATTTTCTTTCATATTAGTTAATGCGGCTAGTATATCGTCTTTCTTGTATACTTTTGTTTTTTAGTTGAAATGTTAAAGTGAGTTAAATTGAATTGAGTGAGTGATGATTATAATGAGAAATAATATAATAATTGGTTTTTAATGAGTAAGAGGTGATTATATTGAAATGATTATATTAAAAAAATGACATTATAGTTCATTTTAAATTAAACTGGATTTAACACTAACTTAATTAGATAAAAGGCGCTTAAAAATAAAAGGCGCTTAGTCACTTGCGAAAAACTAAACTAAAGTAATTAATCGAGTGCGCGGTTTTATCAGAAAAAAAAGACTTTTTTACTTTTTTGATTTTTATTTAACTTTTTGGTTCAAGCTGCATAAAAACTATAATACCAGATTTAAAATTAAGTTTTCAACAAGATAGTGCTAAAATTATTTTTATATCAGTTTCGGTTCAAGCGCTATTTTGTTCGCAACGATAAAAAAATATATAAAAAATTTTGACTCCCCGTTAAAGTTGTATAAAAAAAGAAAAAAATGGAGTTGAATCGGCATATAGTTTTATCAATTCGAATAGAGGAGATAGTTCGGTATTTGAATCTATTTTAATTTTTTTATAGCCACATCCGTTTACTTTTTATTTGATAATTTCGATCAGTGTGCGGAATGATTCGATCAGTGTGCAGTTTTTCAAAAATTTATTTTTAATAGGTTTTTTATACGTTATAATTTTGTTGTAAAAAATTAATAAAAAGAATAAAGTTATTAAAACGTTAATTTCTAATTTGATTAACTTGTAAAAAGTTGGGATATATATTGCCTGATTTTTAAAATATCACAAAATTTTGTGTTCGTATCAAAACTCAATAACTCCTCAAGTAAACGCACGGCCAAAAAAAAATTGGTTCGTAAAGTTGATATGCATTAGAGTGTTTCATATTTTATAAATTTTTGATATTAAACTCGCGAATCGATTTATAAATTGACCATTTATATGAAAATAAGTTTGAGCAAAAAAAATATTTATGTATAATTTTTTAGGGTCTACTACTACTACTACTATAATCCCGGTCGCGAGCCCTCATGTTACCTAAAGATCTAGCGCATAAATGGTAGAGACAAATATTGAAAAGTGTAACATTTATTTTTTTATTTATCATTTATTCTTATATTTTTATATAATAAACAAAAGAAATCAATTTTTTTTTGTGATTTTAGCATAGAATTATGCCAAAAACTGACAATAGTAGTAGCGCTGCGTAACCTAAGGGTTTTTCGGATTATTTCTGAATTTTCATTTTATATACAAAAAAAAAAATTTTTTTTTTCTTAAAAAGGAACAAATTCCCCACACTTATAACAAATTTCCACTTTTATTGGCCAATTATTTTTTTTACTATTACTGAAAAAGCGTTTTTTTTTAATTCCAAAAATTTCACGGGAACTTATATAAAGTTATGGTGAACTTATTTTTGCGTTTTTAAAATATTCAAAGCAGAATTGTCAATTTTATTAAACTTTGTAATAAGAAGGTAGTAAGAGTTCCCTTTCGCGAAATATTTATCTAGGCATTATTTCCATCAACAAAATATCAAACTTTTTAAATATTGATACTGGCTAACATGTTAACAATGATTTTTTAATATTGATTTTAGGTAGCATGAGGGCACACTATTCTTATATTTTAAAATGCTAAAGAATATTTGGTTTTGAACTTTAAAAGAAGCATTTTGTGCGTGTGCATTTCTCATATGGGTTGTTTTATTAACAAAATTGTATTTAGTTTTACTATAGGTAAAAAGATGAGCAAAAAAAAAATTGTCCTTGCTCCTCTGTAGTGTTGGAATAATTGAAAATAATCATGTTGGAAAAATTGAACACGTTAGAAATGCACATATTTTTTTTTACTTAAAAAATTTGGTACTATACGTAAAAAATACTAAAGGTAATGTTTCAAAATTTTGATTTATTGAATTTTCACTTTACTTGTATTAAATAATGCTGGAAATGCCAATTTTGACAGATTTTGTGAATTCGTCTTGCAAAATGGCTTAAACTCTATTATATTCAACATTCGGTAGAATGCAGAACACCGCCACAACTTTATTTAGCAGTTATTAGCAACATATGGACATTACATTAGTAATGCTACATTTTATACCAGTCCACAGATACAAGGCTATATCAGATTGTGCTCTTCCAAAAAAAAACAGATTTTGTTTCGCCACACTTATTTTTCTTGAAAACAACTTTAGCCTCCTATAATTGCTTATTACAAATCTTATAATTTTTCCTATTACGAGTTTTAAATTTTTTTATTTTGTTGCTTCATAACAATTGTTTAATGGGAATGGGGGGTGTATATTTGATTTGACTTTTGATGGGGGTGGAAAGCTTTCATTATGTAATTAAAATTCGTTTATAAGCAGTGCAAATCTGAATAGCGCAACTCTTTTTAACCTTGGCATAATCACACAAAAAGTCATTATTTTAAGCTAGAGGGTCTGTGCAGTCCTTCATGCTACAGTCAGAAATAATTTTTATAGTTATATTAAAATTTAGGGTTTTTAATTTGTTAACAATTTCCTTGATCAGTATAATAGTGATGAGATATTTTATATTATTAAAGAACACTAGGTTATTATTAAATACTAGCAGTAAGCAACCCGTAGTACGAGTTATTAATAAACAAATCACTAACAACACTTTAACTTGATGTATTATTATCTGAAAAATATAATAAAATACAAATTCATCTATATATAGGGCTGCCATTGTCCCTTTTTTCCCACAAAAGAACGCTGTAAAAGTTTTAATTTAATTAGTTTAGCGTTGCGCTCTCCTCCGTAAAAAAAGGGACAATCGCAGCCATATCTATATATAATATAATCTTTTTGGTTTAGGTTCTTTTTAATAACAGCAAGCACCAGAGAAGAAAAGCCAAGAACAACTTGCCAGTAACTAAAAAAAAAAAAAAAAAAATAAAAAAGATCATCTTAAACTACAAAAGCATTATTTTACATATTTTTGTTATTGTGTTTTAGAAAATAAGGAATAATAATAAAAAAAAGAAAATAATCAGCTAATATAACAGCTAATATAACAGCCTGGTAGCACTAACACTAGTAACTATATTGAGTAGAATAAAATATGATCATTATAATCAAATGTGACCAATCTTTCGGCAATTATTAGTTAATGATTATTTCAAAATTTTTTTTATGAAAAATCTGTAAGAACAACTGGGATTCATAATTCATGAATTAGTAAGTGACTCATTATCAATTATGACACCAAAAAAATACATAAGAGATTAGTAGTAACAGAGTGTTCCAATAGTGCTCCCCTTTATTAATAAACTTTAGTAAAAGAGATAGGAGACAGACTGTGTTTCAAAGGCACTGTGTTATTTATTAATCATAACTAAAGATATTATTTTTAATAATAAAAACAATATATTTAGCACAAAATAGCTATAGCACAATTAACTATTAAAAAAGGATTTTTTATGTTACCACTAAATAAAATTATTTTTACCTCAATAGTTTAGAATTCCAATTTCTTAATAACTGTTGGCTTATGATTAACATAGTAAATTTCATATCATATAAATTTACTAAATTAAAACCATGTTTCAACAGTAAGCAAACTAATAAAGTAATGACAACTAAAAAAAAAGAATACAATTATGTTTGAACTTTAAAAAAAAAATATAAAATCATTTAATTTTTGGATAATTATAATCAGTTATATAAAAAATTTAACACAATTTAATTTTAAAAATGCACAACATTGTAAATAAAAATGAAGGAATGTCAATCAGTATATTTTTATCTAAAGTAATAAAAAAGATGAAACCATTTAAGAACAATTTTAAAAATTTCTAATAAATATATATTTAGATACCTTTTAAAAAAAGCATAACACAACATTCTTTTTCTTTACAACTTCCAGCAGAAATTTTTTTACTTTGTCTATTCCTTATTATTTTTTCTAAGAGAAAATATCATCTTAATACAATAAATAGAAAATAATACATCTTCTGCCTTTTTCCACTAATTGCTTGGCTCTCATCCATTTATTAAAAATTCAATGCCTTACTTGACACATATATCCAACCGAATAAATTAAACCAAAAAATTAAAAAAAAAATTTATTAAATGCAAACAATTTATTTATACAAACACCGAAAAAAAATTTATACCAATACCAAAGAAAACTTTGTATTTTTACTATTTTTAATATTAGAAGTTGTTGTATTAAAAATTATTGTATTTAAAAACACTTTGTCAATAACATTTTGTATAATTCTAGTTATTTTAGATGGCAATACATAAGAATGGCTTAACATAAGTATCACTTGAACTAAAAACTAACTAAAAACTAACTAAAAGCTAACTTTACTTAAGAATCACTTACAAATAAAAATTGCTAGCTTTATATATGTTACTTTAACCCTAAAAACGACAAAAGAAAATTAGGAATTGAATATATTATGAATATATTATAGTTTTCCTTTTTCGGTGCGAATTTTAACTAATAAAGATTTTACACCAAATTTTTCTAACAACTGTTTGCACTCAGGCACTGACTCCAAAAGAAAATCTGAATCATCTTCAGAGACTTATTTTTTTTTAACAAGATAACGAACATTATCTAAAACTTTTTTTACCTTTTTTGAGTCTGATACATCACCGAGTGAGTACTGATTAAATTTGTTTCTAACATCGGATAATGTTACTCTGCCCATAGAAATTTCTGACTTAAAAATTGAGCTCAATGAAGTTCCTTGATCTTCTGATAATTCTGTTTCTCTAACAATTTCACGAAGCTTCTTACTTGTTTCTGCAGCGTTATTTCTCCTATCAATTTTATCATATGATCGTTCAGCTGTTCTTAAATCATGGCATAGCAAATGTGCAGTATTTTGTTTTAACTCTAGATGCTTGTCATGAACCAATGTTGTGGTGAATTTTCTAAAAATTGTTGGAGATTGTTGTTAGGATAAACCTATAGCACGAAATAAGTCATCTTTTTTATCATTCGGCAATAGAGACATAAGATCTTGATCCATGAGGTTTTCTTTAAAATAGAAATCCAAATAAATAATACAAATTAATACTAATTCAAAATTAAAAAAATTATATTTATAATGATTTTTTTCACCAATTTAATCCAAGCCTACTTTTTAACTTTCCTCCAGCTTTATACATATTATGCCTGTAACTATAAAGCTGTAAAAAAATTTTTTTTAATCTTACTCTCACACAATAAATATATAAGCTATAAATTTGCAAAATCATGTATATAAAATACATATACTTGTCCAGAATAAATAGGAGTTAGCAATGGCGAAGTTGAAATTTCTTGTATTGACTGAGTTGTAAAATTTTTGAAAGCTAAATTAAATTAAATACCTATATATATACTAATTCATAAATATATATATATATATATATATATATATATATATATATATATATATATATATATATATATATATATATATATACATATATATATTTATATATATATTCCTTTTAACTGTCCTCCTTTTCTAAACTATAGTGGCCCAACTATATAATATAAAAAGAATATATCTTTAGATGAAAATTCCAACATATTGATAGAAAATGAATTGATAAGAAATATCATATCAATGTATTTATAAGTATTTCATTAAAATATATACTTTAATGATATTGTTCTAATTTTTTATACGTCTATTCATTGTAAAATGTATATACATCTGTATTTATATGTGTGATTTTGTGTGGGATATATATATATATATATATATATATATATATATATATATATATATATATATATATATATATATATATATATATATATATATATATATATATATATATATATATATATATATATATATATATATATATGTATAAATATGTACCTCTTTCAACTATAACACCTTTTTCAGAGTAAGAAACACCACAAAATGAATCTATTCATAATAATCAGAGCAATAAGTGAAATGTAATAAAAAAAAATACATCAGAAAAAAAATAACTCAGAAAATACATAATATAACAGAAAATACATAAAATAACAAAAAAAAATTAAATTTCATACCTGCATAAGTCTTGCAAATTTTGTACATATCATTTTCCCGTAATCTATCTATTTTATCTAATATATCTTGAGTATCGATTGGTTTTTTGCATAGCACACATGGTGCCAAAAAATTTTCTTCCATAAATTTAGATTTATTTGGTAACTTTTTAAATAAGAAACAATTTATAATTTAATTTACTTTTAAAAGCATTTTAACATACTCAAAATGCCACTAAAAAATATTAAGTCACTAAAAGAAAAGTATTTCAAATCTGTATTTAAGTTTTAAATATAATTCATTGAGTTTTTTAGTAAAACTTTTACTAATAATATCAAACATTTTAGCATCATAAACTATTATTTATACTTATAGCATCATAAATTACTTATAGTATAAATAAGTTATCATATAATACTAATTAGTATAAAAATATATTAAGTTAATTAACTTTACATCTTAAAGATACTAAAGATTTTTGTATCGCAGAAAAAAATCTTGATCTATTTGTGATGATGACCTATAACTTTTGAATGCAGCTCTTTATTTAACTGATTTTTTTTTAATACTTATTCACCACGTGTAGATCAACAGGTAATTTGATTTGTATTAATTTTTGAAGTAGTTTTTAAGATTAATCTCTTTAAAATCACAAAAAATTTAAATCCCATAGCATACTTGCTATCATAGATTAGTTGAAGTATAAAACCAACTTGTTCAAAAGTTATTAGCTGTTAAAAACGATGAAAAAAAACTTTTGCTTGTAGAGTGAAAATTCATGCAAAATGGCTCACTTTTTAAATAGTGTTTTCTTAAGAACCATATTAGATATTGATCTAAAATTTTCAAAACATGCTTTTCTCATATATATGTACAAAATCAGAAAGTTTCAATAAAATCTGAGATGGTCCCATAATGAACCCCATAAAAATTTGCTCCACTTGGCATGGAATGACCCGATATCTCTCTGTAAGTAAAGTTATTTTAAAATAATTTTTAACAGCTTATAATCTTTCACAATTGGATGGAATATTTATCGCAATTAATATTCCATCTTTTATATACTGTTATTAAAACGTATACATAAAGAATTAGTAACAAATAAACTATAATAAATAAATATAGACAGTACATTTTATACTTGCATAAGCCTTGCAAAACCTTTATATAAATTATTCAAACTAAAAAGAATATCAATTAAGAATGAGCTAATAAGCTACAGTAAGTATCAAACTTTATTCATCTTAAAGACAAACCATGTAAAAGAAGGAGAAAAAAAAATAATTTCTCTTTAAATAATACATATTAATAAATCTCCAAGAATCTCTTTAACATTTACTACTAATACACAAAAAATTAATATCAAACTAGTAATAATTTTTAAGTAAATAATCCATAATAAAATTGATTCATAATAAGAATAATTTTATATTTTTTTACTATATTTCACTTTATATATATATTAGTGAAGTTAAAATATATAAATTAGAATATATTAGAACAATATAGTACAGTTAAGAATATAGTAGAACAATTAGCACAGTTACAGTTTATAGAAAGAAGAAATACTTTTTTGGAAACTTTTGATTGAAAAGTACATTCTTTTTAATGATTAAATTAAAAACATAATTAAAGATCAATTATTTTCAAAATGTGATCAAAAAGTAGCTTTTACTCTTATCACAATCTTGTGCAAGGGATAACAAAGCGATAGCTGTGTCAGAGTCAGAGCAGGCAAAAACTGTGATAAAGATAAATACTCTACTAAAAACTAAAGAATAGAATATTTAAAGTTATTATTTAAGTAATCATTAGTATAACTAATAGTAAACTATTAGCTAATAAATATTTATTCAATAATAACCATAAAGTTATTACTATATCAATCTAACTTTATTATCAATCTAAATTTATCAGTATATTTCAATATCATTCCTTATTCGTATTATTTTAAATATTAATTAATATATTAAGTCTTAGAGTTATTTATCAATATATCTTCAATCTAACTACAACATCAATCTAATTTTTATACTAAATTAATCTAATTAATCGTTTCGCTAACATATCAAACTCTGCCATTTTAAATTTGCTCGCTTAAACATTTATCTTAACAAAACGTAACTTTCGGTTAAATGTTACTCTCGAGCGTAGCATGAGGGCTATTATTGCCCTCATGCTAGCGTAGCATGAGGGCTATTATTGCCCTCATGCTACGCATTTTTCGTAACATGAGGGCAACTTCGTAACATAACGGCACTCAGCGTAACGTGAGGGCAAAATTTGTAGCGCTAGGGCATGCAATTCGTAACACGAGGGTCTACCAGGATTACTACTACTACTACTACTACTACTACTACTACTACTACTACTACTACTACTACTACTACTACTACTACTACTACTATAACTCCGCTCACGAGCCCTCATGTTACCTAAAAGTCTAGCGTATAGTAAGTAGAGACAAATTTTCAAAAGTCACTTTTTTTTTATGTTTTTAAACAAAATGTATTTTGTAATTTTATAATATAAATAAAAAAATCTAATTTTTTATCGTTAAGGTAGAATAATATCTAAAAAAATGACAGAAGTAGTAGCGCTGCGTAACATGAGGGCTTTTTGGATTATTAGTGAATTTTCATAAAATATCATAAAAAAGTTTTTTTTTTTCTTGAAAAGGAACAATTTCCCCACACTTATCACGAAATTCCACGATTTTTAGTCAAGTATTTTATTTGCTACTACTGAAAAATCAATTTTTTAAACTTCCAAAAAGTTCACCGGAACTTATTTAAAGTTATCGTGAACTTAATTTTGAGTTCTGATTTTTTTCGATGCAAAATAGCCTATTTTATAAAACTATGTAAGCAGAAGGTAGTAAGGTTTTCCTTGTATGAAGTTTACATTTTGACATAATTTTCATAAAAAATAAATAAAAATTTTATAATATAAGTAATGGCTAACGTTATTAAATTGATTTTCCAATATTGTTTTTGCGTAGCATGAGGGCGACGTTATTTTCATATTTTAAAATGCTAAAGAATTTTTGATTAAAACTTTAATCAAATAAAGCACTTTTTACGGATGGATTTTCAATAAGTGGATTTTTTTAAAACAATTGAATTAGTATCTATTTAAGGAATAAAAAAAGGGCTGGGTTGGGGCAAAACAAAGTAACCCGCCCCTCTCCTAGGTAAAAGTGTTTAAAAACCACATACATTAGCAATGCACATTTATTTTGTTCACTTAAAAATAAGCAAAATAAGAGAAAATCCCTTGGCTGCTATGTTTTAAAACTCTGGTTTATTGTCTTATTACTTAACTCGCATTAAATAAATGCCAGAAATCCCAACATGTAATGCACATCACCAAGTTGCTTAATCCTTTTTATTGAGCAGAATACTAAACAGACGAAAAAATATGGAAATTATTTTAATTTTTGTTTTGAAAAACTAGAAACAAAACTAAATCTTCTTAAGATAAAAGAATTCACTTATTATAATTTTCAACTTTAGCTGCAATGTAGATGGTTATATATGCTGAAGGAAGATCTTGAAGTGTTTTGCTGTAAATATTCATGTTTGCGGTAGTAAACTAACTTAATGTTTGTAAATTCAAGCTATAGCCTAATCAAGTCATAGTCTAATATGATTTAAGAAAAGCACATCTAATTCAAACTTAATGCAATATTGTTTTCTAGACCTGTAAATAATAAGAAAAAAAGTTTATTCAGCATAAATTTTTTGTGCGGCTTCTTTAAGCGCGGAGCCTGAGAGGGTTTTAATCGAATTTCTCGCTCTTAAATTAAATTAAGTTTATATTAAATTTCAACAACATCGATGCACATGGAATAACAAGGTTTACAAACATTGTAAATTGAACATAGTTATGCAGAAAGCCACTAAAAACTTCAACTGAGATAAAAGCACATGTGTCAAAATGTTATTTATTAAACCTTGAAAAAAAAACTTTTTGTAAGGCTATTACATTAAGCTTTCATATAAAAGCCCAATGTCTGGTTTTAGTAGAGCATAAAATTGACTTTTCTTCGTCGGGTAATATCAATCTTATTTTGACAAAAATTGTTGGCTGGCTGCTTTCTGCATAACTATGTTTGATTAACTTGTTTATTTATGTTGATATGCCAATATAAATCCAAATCCACGCCTATTATTTGCTTATTAAGTTCTTCTCATAAACAATATTACACTTTCAGAGGAAAGTTTGCGTGAGGGAATGTTTCCTAACCAAAGGTTTTCTCTACTTAATAGGGACAAGAAAAAATGCATATTTTATGAGGATGTCCTTCATAGACGAGAATTAAATACTTATTACTAGTTTTTTATTAAGGACTTATCCTTACGGTTTAATCACAAAACACTGCGGAAAAGCATTTATTAAGAATTATTAATTACGTCTCCTTCCTAACCGATGTAGAAAACTTGTCTAGAGGTGGGTTTAAACCCCCGGATCGCTGGAGTCTGAGACATGTGCACTACCCACTGCGCTGCACGGCTGCGACTAATTAGAAAAATAACCTTATAAGCTAACGATAACCTAAAAATAATCTAATTACATATTAGTTATCATACCGATTTAACATCATAAAATTAAAAAACTAATTAACAAAAAAAAAAAAACTGAGTACTGATTTAAAATATATTTTATATTTAAAATCACACTCACACAAAGAAAAATAGTTCGTGTAAAAAAAAGAAATGTATGTATATATATCTATGAATATGAATATATATATATATACATGAATATATATATATATATATATATATATATATATATATATATATATATATATATATATATATATATATATATATATATATATATGAACATATACATATATAATTATATATGTATGTGTGTATATATATATATATATATATATATATATATATATATATATATATATGAACATATACATATATAATTATATATGTATGTGTGTATATATATATATATATATATATATATATATATATATATATATATATATATATATATATATCAAAAAAGATCAAACCAAAGTACAAAGGTAAATATATTTACTGTTTTCCTTTTTCTGTGCGAATTTTAATAATTAGCGATCTCAATCCAAACTTTTCTAGTAGTAGCTTGCACTCAGGTACTGATTCTAAATACTTTAGTACTTCTTTTTTTAACAAAGGGTTATTTGAATCGATAAACTGTTTTAAATGCTTATTAACTAAAATTAAGTCGTCCTGGCTATACTCTTTCCGATTTCTTGTAATAGAATTCAACGACGAAGTTGGTGAAGATGGGACAATATCACTGTGTTTGTTGAATGAACAGTTATCACTTGTGAACTTATCAGTTTCAAAATCTGAACAGTTTTTAGGATTAAAATCCAAATCATCATCTGAAGCTTTGTTTTTTTTTATTAAATAGCGAACATCATCTAGAACTTTTTTTACCTTTTTAACATCCGATATATCACCAAGAGAGTACTGACTAAATTTTTCACGGACTTCAGGCAATGTTATACTGCCCCTTAAAATTTCAGACTCAAAAATCGAACTCAAGGAAAGTACTTGATTTCCAGCAAATGTTTCTCTCTGAACCTCTCGAATCCGCTTACTAGTTTCTGCTACTTTGTTCATTTTCTCAACTATGGCATATGATTTTTCTGCTGTGTTTACATTATGGCATAGCAAATTAGCTGTATTTTGCTTAAGCTCAGGATATTTATCATGCACCAGAGTTGTTGTGTATTTTCTAACAATTGTTGGGTTAAGACATGATCTACCAGTACCTTTTTGCCAAAAAGATGAAAATTGTTTACTTAGCATTGAAGAAGAAATCGGACTTCCACTCCAACTTAAAAATACATAGGAATCATCTTCTTTTGATACTCCATCCAGCATATTCCGCATAAATTTAATATACTTTTTTACTTTTAAATGTAAAGAATGGCTTAAAACAATGTGAGCTGGTCCTTTATAACTTGTTTTGTGTTTCATTACACTGACAATGAAACCCTCTTTTTTTTCTGTTGATTTTTTAAATTCATTTAAAGTCATGTTTGATATTGCCCCAGGACGAGAAGCATTGTCAAATATAATACAAGTTAGTAAGTAATCTCTTGCTAAACAAAACGTTGCTTTTGTAAGTTTAATTGTGCTGCTTGAACTAATAATCTTATTTGCATCACGAACAATATCCGAGTTATCTAAGAAAACTATTTCTTCCGCAGATGGGAAATTTTCAAGATCAACTTTATCCTTCTCGTACCGACTTTCTTGAATAGACTTCCATAGAGTTTTTTCCCACTTTGAAATTTGTGTTTTTATTTTTGAATGTTTTTCGTTTGTTACAATATCAGATCTTTCCTTTATAATACAAAAATCTAAAAAATGTTTTATTGATCCAAGATAAGTTTTTATGGTACCGGGTTTTTTATTTTCTTTATTGAGCTTTCCCATCCACAAGTTCAGAAAAGAATGACAACTTAGATTACTGTAGTTGATTTCAGAATCACTTTGGTGCCTAACAATTCCCAATATTACACCTTTGTGCTTTAAAGCACATCGTTTAGGTTTCTGACCCCCATCAATGCTTACAAGCCAGTCAACAAATTCATTCACTAACTTTTCTTCGGAAGATGATGTCATGTAGAATTTATCATCCAGATCTTCAAAATCTGCTGATTCAATGGAGATGTCAGAGAAATCGTTTGAGTCACAATGAAGATTTTCTGTAAAAAAAATAATAAAAACTTTAATAAAATAAAGGGTTTAAATTATTAAACACAGAAGCATAGTATTTGTACCTTTGTTATTAAATCTACTCGACACATACTGGGAAGCAAGCCACTCTTCATCACTTTCTGTTGATGTATCTATGAAATTTGCACCTTGCCGAAACACTTCTCTATCAAAATAAGGTTCTAGGCTTAAGCTCTCATCTGATTCTGTTAGTGATTCTGATTCGCTTGTTGATCGCTCATTGACAAAAGTAGCTTTTTTTACCAGAGCTTTAACATCGTTTTTTGGGACTTTATGATATTGTCTTAGATGGTTGCCAAGTCTTTTTACCTCCTTCAAACAAAAACTCATAGGGCAAGTTTGTTTTTGGTATTTTTGAACCTTTGAACGTCTTTTTGAAGGTGATAAGACTTTTCGATTAAGGTTTAGTCCAAAGTCTAAACGTGCATTCGATGCCTTAATTTCATCCCAATTATGTTTTCTTGATTTTAAGTGTCTTTTTAAGTGAGCAACTGACCTGAAAGCAAATTAGTAAAAAAAATTATGTTGAAAATATATAGTTAAAAATAGCAGATAAAAATAATTAAAAAAAAGTTGAAGGAAAATGTTTATAAACATTAAAAAAAATAAGTATGAAAATAAAAATCCAATCAGTATAAAAAAACTAACTTTCCACATGTAGGGCAATTCACTTTACGCCTTGATACTTTCTTTTTTCTTTTTTCACAGTTCTAAAATAATATAATACTATGAGATATTTGAAAATAAAAAGCATATTTTTCTGAACAAGTCAATGCATATCACAGAAGTACTTCATCTAATTGGAGCAGTTAGATCAGGATAATGTGATACCGAGAGCAAACTTTTTCAGACTTTCACACAAACAGAATTATTTTTCTATATGAAGGTGAGTTAATTTGCTTACAGATTTTGGTAAAACACACTGATTACGTGATCCTCAATCACAGACACAACATGTTTCTGTAATTGAATTATGCACTTACTTAGTTAAAAAAAAGTTTAAGATTTTTATATTATCCTTTAGTAACTAATCCATGTTGTTACAGAACAAAAAAATTTCGACAAGCAACAAGCTTAATATCTACTTTGAGTTGGTATTCGTCCACTATATTTGCAATATTCTGGAGTCTTCTTTTTATCAGCATTTTGTTTGACGCTTTTGTCCTCAATCTAGATTTTCCCGCGAGTGCGTCGGTAACTCAATGGAATACCGCTTTCGAATCGGTACAGATGTGCAAAACTTCCATTTTCCAATTACAACCCATGTTTAGTCCTTTAATTACTGCATCAAGTTTGGACATGTTTATATGTGTTGTGTCATCTTTTCTTAACCAACCAAGCGTCTTCGATTATATTGTCATCAACCTCGACAAACACGCCTAGTGCTATTGAACTAGCATCTACCCAAATTGTGGCCTCGTTACTATAAACACTCCAAATTCCTTTAGCAGAATCGTCATTCCGTGTTCTTTTAACCATACCATTCAGCATTTCCCCCAGAAAATTGCATTTTATTTTTTCGTCCTACGTTTTTGTCAGGGCGTTTGCTGTTCTTTTAACATACGACGAGGCTACACGCAATCAACTACAAACTGGGAATTTAGAAGTAGGTAACGCCAATATTGATTATTTAGGGAGAGAACTGGCGCAAAAATCTTCTCCATTAGCACGTTTTTTGGACACATTCTTGATATGTGCCCTTTCTCTTGACACGAGTAACACAAAACATCGCTTGGCTCCCGTCTTCGACTTGATTTGTTTCGATTACTACTTCTTTGTAGATGACCATTTCTTGCAAAATGATTAGGAAGATTACATTCATAGTAAATTGGTTGCGTTTGATCTTCAACCGATTTTGCTCAGCACGTTGTTTTGTTGCAGCAGCAGCAGCAAAATTTTCATTCGTTCCATCGTTCCGTTCTTCAATCGTAAGTGCTCTTGCTCGCGCAAGGATTTGTATAGTAGTAAGACCATCCATACGAGAACTTGATCTTAGCATTCGTAGAACTTCCTCAGGGAGCCCAGAAACAAGGCACATGCAATGACTCTTTTTGGTAGTCCACCAATCAGCATTCACTAAACTCTGTTTTATGTAAAAAGTATTTTAATGAAAAGTACACTATTCGAGGTATAAAATACAAGTTAAATTGGAATTTAAACCCTATTCCTGAAATTTTTTCAAGCAAATTAATAAAGAGTTTATGCAATAAAAACTGTTAAAACGCTTCGTGAGAAGGGTTTAATACATGAAGAAATAATACTAATTGCAGATGAATTTTAGCTTCAGAAACAGACGCAAAATTGTAGAGGTGTCTATGTGGGTGCAGATGACAATGGTACTCTGTACAAAAGAGTTGTTGCATTTTATAATTGTTAGTTTAAAGAAATCTATTCCTAATGTTATAAAAGCAGTACCTGAAGATACCATGTGGTAAATGGCTTACGGAGCAAATTTCAGATTCTATTAGTTTTCTTTCTCTATATTCGAGGAGTTGTTACTGACTCAACTCAAGCAAATGTAAATGCATTTAGTTTGCTTTATTCCAAATTCAGTTAAATTTATTTATTTAACATACTGATGGTCCAAATATTAAAATAAACTTATTTTATGATAGTGTTCACATTGTTAAAAATATCAGAAATAATTTATTACACTGTAAAAAATTTGTCTTACCATCATTTACGTATAACATAAAAGATGGCGTTTATAGTTGTCCAGCTGGTTATATTACTTGAAGAGATTTTCATCTTCTACGTTCTAAAGATGAACAAATTCAAGGTAATTTTAAAAAATCTCCAAAAATTACATATCGAAGCCGTCACCCTGGTAATAAAAAGCAAAATGCTTCTCTTGCACTGTTAATTTTGACGAAACAACAATTGAAATTTTAAAAAGTTATTTTCCAGAACAAAATGACTGTTTCAAATTCAAAACAGCAATTTAGTCCTAATTAACTTCGTAATGCAATTATTTTTGATGATGGTATTACCACATTTTTTAGGCAACTAGCTGATTGGATTGAACTTTGGCAGAAACTCAATTTTTTACTTTATCAAAACAAACATCATCTGCTCTTATCACAACTCTGCGTTTTCAAGTAATGCTTATAGACGAGCTTATTGAAGAAAGATATTTGTATGTGCTTACTTCACGACTTCAAAATGACCCTATAGAGCGTAGATTTTCTCAATATCGACTGATGAGCGGTGGGAGATTTCCAGTAAGTTTACAAGAAGTTCAACATTCAGAAATTATTTTAGCATGTCAGACTTTAATTAAGGAGAATATAAATTTTTGGGATGAAGATTTGAAGAACAATTATGATAACACAATTAATTATGAATTTCTAATAACATTAGATTTAAACTCAAATGAGATATCAGAATTAACTCTTTTACCTGAAACAGAAGAAATTGCAACAATTGCTGGTTATATAGCAAAGAAATTGATAAAAAAAAGCAAGTGTAACGATTGCAATCTATGCTTGCTACAGATGCAAGCAATATAAATATTTGTCCATATCTACTAATATTTCACGAGATGGTCTAACTGTGCCTTTACTTTCACTTAAGGGTTTCACATATGGATGTTTTGCAGTCTTAGATAATCTTTCAAATTTAGTGCTAATGTCAAAGATTTATAAAACTTTTTTTTATCAAAATACTTTCCAACAGTTTGCTTTACTTGTGATTTACACAAAAATTGGGGTTTTAAATTTGCTTCTAAAATTACCATTAATGTTTTTTTTTTTAAATGCTGTTAAAAATTTTAAAAGTAGGCAGAGAAAAATAATGTATAAATAAAAAAAAACATAAATAGATAATAACACAAAACATAAAAAAAAAATAGAACACAAATTTCAACCTCTCTTTTTTGTAAATTCCCAGTGTTGTCAATTTAAATGTGTAATGTACAAATATATAAAAATATATATTATATATACATACATATATATATATATATATATATATATATATATATATATATATACATATATATATATATATATATGTACATATATATATATACATATATATATATATATATGTACATATATATACATATATATATATATATATATATATATATATATATATATATATATATATATATATATATATATATATATAAAATATACATAGATATATATGTTTATAAGTACACAAATCGCTAGTATGAAAACACAAAATTCCAATCTTTTGGGAATATTTTTTTATTCTTAATTATTATATTTGTACTCGTTATACTATCTATTTGGTCTAGATGAGATATGTTTTCTCTATAGTTGCGCAGCCATTTTTTTTTATAAATAGGCCTCTTAGAAGCGGACTCTAAAATGTAACATACACGGCCGTGTAATGTAGTGTAGGCCATGTGCTTTTAGCAACGCCTCTTTTAACCGGTCAAAATCTTCTTTATCAGTTTCTGCTAACTGTTGATATACTGCAAATGCACCATTCGTGAGACGGAGGGGAACAACACACGCCAGATCGGTTACACCAATTAGTTTGCATACCAGTTCAACTTTTTACAGGCATTCTGCAACTGATTGTTTCCACTAAACTCCGGAATAAACTTTAAATCAAATTTAGTCGACATTTAAATCAAATTTAGCCGAAATAGTTTGTTGTATCACATCAAAAAGAACTTTTTTAAGTTGAGCGTAAAACGCCCCATGTATTTTAATACAATTAAAATAATTTATATGCAAACTAATTCTCTTAATATTTACAATTATGTCTTTATATTATTTACAAATACGTCTATATACATATGCAATTATTTACAAGTAACGCAAATCAAGTTAGCTTTAAAACAATCATTAATTATAATTACACTTTACACATAGACTTATCACTAAAATAAACATATACATTAAGCAATTCCATTGTTTCTTCATTTTGAATAACTACATTTTGTGCCTGATGATGTGTATTTCCACCTTCTATTACCTACAATTAAAATAGTTACTCTTTAGAATTAAAAAAAAATTTGAACTCTGGTGATGAAGAGCATAATGACAACAATTAATGATGTTGTTGTTGACGATGATGATGACGACAATAATAATGGCAATTTTCAAGTTTATTCACACAATTTACAAAAAAAATCAATCCATACCTCTCTTTTTTTAAATGGAATACTGGTTTCTAAAGTAAAAACAATAGTAATAACATTAATTACAATTGAACCCATGTTTTTCATATTCAAACTTAAAGATAAAATTTTTTTTGAATTCGAACTCAAAAAAACATTTTGAAAACAAAAAAATTTTCACAAACAAAAAAACATTTCAAAACAATTCGAAAACAAAAAAACATTCTGAACTCAAAAAAACATTTAAAAAGGGTAATTAATATAAGTATGTAATGTAAATATTGATAATATAAATAACAATAATTAATATTAATTTGAATAATTAAACGGTGATGTACTCGATGAGTCATCTACTCTTCATCTTCTAGGATTAACTCTTACTTCCGATCTTTCTTGGAAACCATATATCAAATCAGTTGCAAAATTAGCATCTGCTAAGGTTGCATCTCTTTATTGAGGTCGACATTTTCTTACTTCGGATTCTATTCTCTATCTCTATAAATCTCAAATCCGGCCTTGTATGGAATAATGTTGCCATATCTGGGGCGGATGTTCTCATGATGCCCTTTCTCTTTTAGACAAGGTGCGAAAACGCATTGTAAACATAGTTGGATCTGCTCTTGCAGCCAAACTCCAGCCATTATCACATCGTTGTAATGTTGCTTTTCTTTCACTTTTCTAAAAATACTATAATGGGCACTGCTTTAAAGAGCTAACCTCTCTTATGCCATCTACGTCATTCAATTAAGTCTCATCCTTTTTCTATGACTGTTCCTAAGTGCTCCAAAAACTCTTATTCGACTAGTTTTTTTCCTCGAACATCAGTTCTTTGGAATTCACTTCCTTCATCTTGCTTTCCTAATTCATATAATTTGCAATCCTTTAAGTTATCCGTCAATCGTTATCTTGCTCTACAATCGTTATCTTGCTCTACAATCTTCATCTTTTCTCTTCCAGTAACTTCCAACTTTAATTAGTGGTTGCTTGCAGCCTTGTTGGAAGCGAAGATGTTTAAAAAAAAAAAAAAATCAATTAGATTAATAAAATCACTCTTATAAAGCTTTAGTTTATAAATTATTTGCATAGATTAATAAACAATAATAAATTACCCAAAAAAACATTTTCATTATCTGAAAGTTCATTCAACAGTTCAGTAGTCCTGAAACAATGAAAAGAGGAAGTTTTAATAACAAAATTAATAAAATAACACAGTTTTTATTCTAAACATTTTAAGTCTAAAGCCATAAACCATTTTATGTACTTAAAATGTTTTGTTATTGAAAATAATGATGCACAACTGTACAAATTCTACCAGATAAAATTAAGGTAATAAACAATAGCAGTAGTACCTACAAAATGGGTCTGTAATATACTAAATTGTAATAGCAATATACTGAATCGTAAAAAACTACAAAGGACAACAAATAAAAGCCTTCTATCTTGGCTGTGCACTATAGAAACTATTTTGCATATAATACATAATGATGATATAATAAATACAAATTTACCTTTGTAATGAGTAAGAACTTAACAGTACTTCAGCCTAAAACATAGGAAGTTTGATAAAAGTATAATATATTGTTAATAAATATAATATATATATATATATACATATATATATATATATATATATATATATATATATATATATATATATATATATATATATATATATATATATATATATATATATATATATATATATATATATATATATATATATATATATGTATATATATATATATGTATATATATGCACACTGGGGCACATTTATATATGCAATACACACACATTTAAATTCATGAAAATCCTACTTTAATTCTTGAAATTCCTTCCACTTTTGCGAAAAGATACAGTATTGCTTCAGGTAGCAACACCTTGAATGTATAACCACAAGACTGAAAAAATATATTTATTAAAAAAACTTAGAATATGCTGATTTTTTTAGTAAAATATATTTTAAGTATTACAACTATATAAATAATTTA
>NC_088931.1:57952500-57987500 GCF_038396675.1 Hydra vulgaris | reverse complement strand
TTATATTAAATATTTTGTAACCATTTTCAATAATAACTACTGCACAACAATGTGGTATTGACTCAATTAATCAATTAATGCAAGCAGGCCAATTTTATTGCATTCTTCTTTTCACGATTGAATAATGATTCGAATATAAATGCTTTCAAACTTGACAGTGTTTCTCATAAGTGTTCCGTTACTGTAATTGAGATGATTCTACATTTTCAAAAATGAGCATCTTTTTTACGGTGTGTACTTAATAATGATGTGTGTAATAAATGATGTCAATAAGTTGCCAAATGCTAGAGACTCAAAATATTCTGTAAAATTTGTTTAATATATTCTGTAAAACTTAGTTATTGTATGTTAAGAACTTTTTTTTTATTAATTTAAAAACTTTAACCAACAAGATTGACAGGTCTACTTCATTGGGGAGTAAAGAAGGGAGTCAAAAAAAGGACATTAAAGTGAGAAGACAATTGAAAAGAAAAATAGCAAATGATTTAAAAATTTGTAAATTCATATGAATCAGGAAAGTCCATCAATGGGATAACTTCTTTTAAGAACATGATATACCTATTCAGATAAATGAATAGGTATATCATGTTCTTTAAAAAGTGTGGATATGAATAAGATAAAAATTAAACAATGAAGCATTGAAATAACAGATTAAGTTCAACATTCTCCTATAAAGTCATTAATTGCTGTACTGTACTTCAAAAAAATTAAAAGTAAAAAGGGCCATTGAATTTCAGGAATTTTTCCCATTAGGAATTCTGCTGTATACAGGGTGAAATAGGGATGGCTAACACCTTGGCATTATATAACCTGTGTATTATAATTATTTTAAATGAAATCTGTATATCTACATATCTGTGTTATAGTTGTATAATGGTATAAACTTATATATAGTGATATAATCCTATAGCGATATTAGCTAGGTATGCAAGGAAATTATGAAACTTATTTTCAGTGATATGAACAGTCAAGTATGCAAATAGTCTGTCAGAGTCATAAACTTATTTTGGCAGCGCGTAGCCAATGCTGGTGTGCAGATCTAAATGATGTAGACGAACTTTTATTAGATGGTAAGTTTAAATTAATATTTTTTAATGCAGAAGCATTAATATGAAACTATCAAGTTAATTCCAATAACAAATGATAAATAATTATTATTCCATCAAGATATGTAAACTGTAGAAAATGTGTAAAAATGTAAACTATAGTAGTGTAAAATGTAAGAAAAACTATAATCAAATTGAATTTATAAGCAGTAAAATTATAATTAAAAAATTTCTTGCTTGTTTTCTTTTTGTTTTTTTTTAATTTTTAGTTTTCTATGTTCTCGATCTAAGACTGTTTTATAAGTTTATAACTCTCTTCCTACTTTTCTGCGCGCATGCCAACATTCACATAATCCTTTTTTTTTATTTTTGGTTATGAATTATTTTTTTTATTTTTGGTTATGAATTATTTTTTTTTTATTTTTGGTTATTACTGGCTACATTGTCATTACCATTTATATTATTTTTTTTCAGGTGTAAGTTGTAGGTAGGAAACATGCTGATCAAGTGCATATATATTGCTTCATGTCCGTAATGATGAGTCTGTTATCATAGAACTTGTAAAAGCTGCAAACAGATACAAATTAAAAGGTGCTAAGGATAGTTTGTTTATGTATATATATATACATATATATATATATATATATATATATATATATATATATATATATATATATATATGCATGTGTGTATATATATATATGCATGTGTGTATATATATATGTATATATATATTTTATATATATATATATATATATATATATATATATATATATATATATATATATATATATATATATATATATATATACATATATATATATACACACACACACACATATATACATGTATACACACACGTGTCTGTGTGTATATATATATATATATATATGCATATATATGTATATATGTGTATATATATTATGTATATATGTGTATATATATATGTATATATGTGTATATATATATATTATGTATAAATGTGTATATATATATATATATATGTATATATATATAAATACGTGTTTACATAAACACGTCTGCTGTCAAGGACTTCAGTACATGCATCCACTATCTTAAAGCCTGCTTTCGCAAAGGAATATCACTCCATTACAGCAGGGTTTGGGATACACAAGCAATGTTATCATTTGTTTTTCTGAAAAAGCTTTATGCTATAGAAATGAGTAGAATGACTAGACAATTGCTTTATGTACATGATAAGGATAGCAATATATATATATATATATATATATATATATATATATATATATATATATATATATATATATATATATATATATATATATATATATAAGTATATATCTATATATATATATAGAACATTTGACCAAATATTTTTATTTATTTATAATATATTTAGATCGCTTTTTACTAAAATAATTGATTATTTTATAAATATTATTTTCATATATATAACTATATTTCATATTATATACATATGTATATAAATTCATGCATAACTTTTCTTCTTTGTGAATTTTTTTTTTTTTTTTTGAAAAGATTAAAATTTGAAGTGCAAATAGTTCCATGTGAGAGAGCAAGTAATTATAAAAAGGATTGAATGAGTTTTACACTTTTAAATTGAATATATATATATATATATATATATATATATATATATATATATATATATATATATATATATATATATATGTATATATATATGTATTTTCTAATCTATATATGTAGGCCTAAAATAAAATATATATATATATTATATTTTTTGCCTAAATTGTCACAGTGAAAGCATGAGACTTAATTGAATGATGAGTAACACAATAATTCAGCACATATATACAATGTGACTCTTTAGGCACCCATTATAATATTTAAAGAAAAGAGAAAAGAAGCAACATTACGATGATTTAAAGAAGTTACAACATTACGAGTATTTAAATAAAAGAGAAAGAGAAGCAACATTACCGTAAATGATGTGGAAACAATGGTTGAAGGTTGGCTGTAAAGCAGCTCCAGTTTACAGTGCATTTTTGTAGCTTGTCAAAAAGAGAAAGTCATTCGAAGATGGCAACAGTATTTCATATCATACAAGGATTTGATATTTATAGAGATAAAGAAAAGAATCCAGAGTAAGAAAGTGGTAGCATGATAAACGATGCAACTTTAGCAGACGCTAATTTTGTAGGGCATTGATATATGGTTTCCAAGAAAGATCAGAGTAAGAAGTCAACCTAGAACAGGAAGAGATAACTTATCAAGCCAACACATTACTGTTTATAAATACTAAAAGATCAGATTATTGCGATAATGGTTAGATGAAAAAATTGAGTTTTATGGAGTTAAAGTTTACTTTCAGCCTCTGAGAGCCCCATGCAGTAGCTATTTTCAAGCTCAAATCCCCCTCCCCCTCCCCCCCTTCTAAGTACAACCAGAGAGTGTTGGCTTTTTATCAAGACAAAAATAAATGGTAGTGATCAGCAAACAATGCTACCTTTAATTAGTGAGAATTTCTGGGAGCACCGTTAATGTAAATTAAAAAAGGTATACGGCCAAGGATAAAATCTTGAGGGACTCCTAAACTTACAGGAAATGAAGAAAAGTACTATCCATTGAGGTACAAACTTTCATACTACAATTTGCTAGGAAGGATTCAATAGTCTTAAAGATATTACCTGGTACACTGTAAGAAGAAACCTTATAAAAAAACCAGCATTCCAAACTTTATCAAGTCATCATGAAAAAGGGCCAAAGTCTAGTCAGCTTTAAGGTAGTTGTAAAAGAAACAATGATAGGGGGATTTTGATGATGAAGAAGAATGAAATACAAGTTTTAAAGAGATCAAAACTATGATCAGATGCATCTAAGGGTAAATGTGGAGAAATTAGGCACTCACTAATATCAGAAAGCAGCTGAGCAACTGTGGCGTAGTAGTAGCACAGTTGCCTCAGAAATAAAGGATTGTGGTTCAAACCCCATCAGCTCTTTGCGTCATCGGTTAGAATAGGTGTGAACTTCTTATTAAATGCTCATCAGACTGTCATCATAAGACTGTAAGGATTTCTTGGGGCAACTAAATAAAAGGGAAAAAGAAAACAAGACAAAGTCGAGCTAGAGAAGGTAAATGACTCAGATTGTCTGAAAAGCCCTTGGGAAGTTCTAGATAGGCAAAGGGGGCCTGCAGAGCTACAATCACCAGGAGCCAATTCTTTCAGTGCTATGAGCATTAAAGGTCTTCCAACAACAACAGTACTGCCTGAAGGTTAAAGAAAAAATTTTCTTATTAAATGCACACTCTTTAATACACTTTCAAATTTAGAAACAAAGTACAGAATTTTTTGTTATAGTAGAATAAATATGAAAATATGATTATTTCTGTACCAAGTACATAAGGTAACTAGATGAAGAAATGATCCTCGAGAAAGATTATAAAATGATCCAAAGAACCAACACTTAGTTAATTTTTTTAATAAATAAATTCTGAAAATAAATTAAGAGAAAGTGTTTGAAAATAGGGTTTGTGCTGCTGACAAGGAGAAAACTTTTTATTTCCATATAATTGGATTTTGGGAAGTAGCTCACCATAAAATAAAAGACATGTTATTTTCAATTTTTCAATTTTTTTGTTCAAAAAAATCAATGAATTTTTTTTTACTTGTGTTTTTTTTGAAACAATATGAAACCACATAATTAAAAAAAAAGTTATGTGGTTTTTAATTTTAAAAAATAATGTTGCTTTTTTTTCGTAAAAAGAGGTTTTTTCACTTGTGGTTTTTCAAAATTTTTTTTTAAATATTATTAAATTTTTTTTAAATTTAATAATATTTAAAAAAAATCATTATTTAAAAGTTTTTTTAACTATTTTTTTTTTTTAATTATTTACACATTTCAAGTTCGGTACATAGTTTTTTTTGTTGTTTTTTTTCTACGTGGCCATGGCGCAGTAGTTAGAGCGCTTGCTTTATAAGCAAGAGATCCAGGGTTCAAACTCGGGGCATATTTAGCACCATTGGTAAGGAGGTATGGCTTCCTATTTATGTCTTTGCTACTGTGCTCTATGACAAAACCATATGTCCTTTTGGGGCATCTAAAACAAAAATTTAAAAAAACCATGTGGTTGCATAGTTGAAATGTGTAAATAAACAGATTTAACAATTAATATATAGCACTTTTATTAATGCTTTTAATATTGTCAACCTACATATAAATAGATACATTGAAATATTAAAAAATTAAAATAGATATTTACCTAAGCCCATTATTATCATCCTCACATGAGAATTTCACAAATAGATTTTTTTTTTTTTTTTTTTTTTTTTGTTAAAGAATAGTTGTTGACTACTTTGTTAATGCTGCATATGTTGCTCGTTTTCTTTTGTTAATACAGAATATTGTTAAAAGAAAAAGTTTAACATATAGAGTTAACATATTTGACAACCTACATTTCCCACTGCACTACTTTTGCTGGGTGTTTCTAGAATAAAAAAATAGATAATACTACTAACAGTGAACTTGTTTTGGAAGTAAATATAACATTTATGTGTGGATGATAAAATGACTGAGAATATTTTAAAAACAAAATTTAAGGACAGTAATGTAGAAAAATATCATACAGTTAGAAGGATTGTAGAATTTCCTCATAGGGTAAAAAGAACATGTCAGTATTTGAATGCTTGCTCCAAGTATGCTTATATAGTTTCTCTGACATTACATATATTGTTTAAGTTATTATCTATAAACCTGTAAACTATTAGATCTTACTATTAAATATGAGCATAATTATATTATCTTAGGATTATTAATCTCATTTTTGTTATAAATTAAATTAAATAATTATTTGAAAAAAAAATTGTTTTGAGCAAAACATTTTGAAAATAAAACTGTGCTTAAAGTCTTTTAAATTTTAAATAGATGTGAACAAATGCTGATGTCAGCTGTTTCAGTCGCTAATTGCATTCGATTTTATCAAACAGCTGAACATATTGGGGCAGAATCATTACGTACGTGAAATTATTGCTTACTCATTGGCATGATTTAGAGACAAAAGACTTTTGCAGTTTAGTGCCCCATTATTGTATGAAATGTTCAAAACTAAATCTAGTTTTCCATTACATTTGTGTCCGTCATCACAGAGAATCTTGTTTTTATATTTAATAGAGCAATTTGCAAGTAGGTGTTTTCATAATTTTTTTTTTTTTATTATGAAAATATTATAATGATAAATGAATAATTTCGAAGCAAATAACAAAATAATAATTATTAAAAAACAATTATACTCTAAACAATGTTAGATAAATCAAATAACAGACATTAAAGGACAATATAGAAAGTACTACAAATTGTCCCTTAAAGTTAGTGTAGTTTTTCGTAATCTTCAGAATCTTGCAATCCAAAATAGTTCTGAGCTATAATTAAGATATACTTGTCATTGGCAACTGTTATTACTAATTATAAATTATACTTGCCATTTTTTTTAGTTGAAATAAATTAATTATTATCATGGTTTTATTACAAATTAATAAAAGACAAGACAGAATAAGACAAATAAGTAAATAATGAATATAAGATTGATATATAATATAGTATATATATTGATTTATATATAGTATATATATATGTATATGGATTATGTAAATATAAATTATTTTTTGAAACATTTTGTTTTTGTAATAATTTATAAGCAGTGTTCATAAGCATTATTAATTTTTTGTATTGTTACTGGATGCAGATTCCTGTTAGTCTTAAAATCAAATAGAGCCTCACTCAGGTTTCTTTACTTCCCAAATTGCTTTAAAAGAACGACAAGAAGATCGCTAAAACATTAGTGTTACATAATTGTGATGTAAACATGGCAAATAACGATGGTGAGACATCTTTTGCATCAGTTTAATACGTGAGGCTCTTCAATATTTCTTATTGAAAATGGTGCTGATGTGAAAGCATCAACAAAACATCAGGGAGAGACTCCCTTCAGCTGCTTCTTATAAGTAAGGGAAAAATATGAATATATAAAGATAGGTTCAAAACTCAATAATAGACTTTTTCATTATGGAATATCTATTTATGATTATGTTATGTTTTTTTAATTTTCAAATATATATTTATAGATTATTTTTTTTACACATTAACTTTTATTAAAATTTATTTATCTTATTAATAAAATTGATCTCAAAAAATCAAGATAACAATACTTTTGGTTAAATGCATTTTTAAATTTTTTTTTTTTTTTTTTATCAAGTTTTGATACAGAGATTTCCTCTCCAAATTTGATGCTTAATTCTTTGTTTTTTTAGATATTATCCTTCAAAAAATAATAATGCATCTGCAGCTATGGGCTTATAATAGCCAAACACCTTTGGATTATGGCTCAAACATTAATGCACTTGACAGTGAACAAGGTACACAGTATTTTTGATTTCATCTATGACTTCTCTAATCACAAACTTTTTTATTAAAATATATTTTTATTTTTCACAAAATGTTATATAAAAACTTGTCTATCCATGAAACAATTTTCTCATACTTAGAGCTGGATTGCATGTTGCGTCGTCCTGTTGAAAAGATGTTTTTAATGTTTTGTTAGCAAACAGTTTGTAGTTTTTTAAGAATATTTTTTTAAAATACATCTTTAATGTCTTATTTTTTTTAAGTTTTTATAATCACAAAAGGTTTAATCAGATTACCTTTGAATTTTGCAGGATTAATTTAGAGTCACGAGATAATAATGGTAATGTTGTACTGTGGACAGCCTTACTATCTTACAAAGAGTTCTAGATAGTAAAGATAAAACATCTTATGCCTCTATGTTAATAAACGGGCAAGTAATCCAAATGCTGTAAATCCTTTAGGGAAACTTTTTTTTTTTTAAGAGTTTTATTCTTTTGAATAAGTTTGCTGTTGAACATAACACTTTTTCTGTAAATTTTAATTATAAAGCTTATATGTTTATAAGCTCAAGTGTTTTATAAGCTTTTTTGTTTACAGGTGATTATTACATCTTGAGCAACATTTAAAAATGAACATGCCGGTCTGTTTTTAATTGATCATGGTGCTCAACTAAATCATACAAATAAACTTGGTGAAAGTCCTTTACATATTGCTTTTATTTTGTTCGTCGCTGTTAGTTGAAAAGCTTCTTAAGAGGTGAAAAAAATTTTTACATGAAGTAAAACTAAAATTATTTTTTGTTCAAAAAGTCAAACCATAGGTTATTATCTTTTTAATATTTTTTTAAACAACATGAATAAAGGCAAGTTGGGTAGAAAGTAGATATAAAACATATACTAACAGCATAATAAGTATTAAAGTGTCTGCAGATGATGTACTCTAACCTTATATACAATGCTGCTCAATAATGTCACTTTTATAACATTTAAATTTTATAAAATGAAAGTATTTTTTTATATATAAAAATTTTGAAAGTTTTGAAAAATAATATTTTTAAAGCATAAGTTTAAAGTCATTCATATCAACAATTCATTTGTTTAATATTTTATAATTAAAGTTAGTAAGGAATAATATTTTTCACATTAAGAATGTGTCTTTTTTTAGTTTTGCATTTTCAACTTTTTGAGAAATAGTAAATTAATGCAGTATTGGTGTTGTGGTTCTGAGCAACACCAATACCGCATATTTAGCCTAGTTTCTAGGGAAATGAATATAGGCTATTTATCTGATTCAGCCTCAGCCTCAGGCTGAGAAAAGCCTCAGGGAAATAAAATTAGTAATAATAAAAATAACTAACACTACTGAATTTTCTGATATGGAAAGTCAAGAAAGAAGATTGGAGTGTGTCATCATTACAAAAAATCTCATATAGGATTGAAATTAACAGACTTTCAGTTTGAAAGTTATAATAGCATCTGAGTAGTTTAATGCAAGTTAATATCTCACTATTAAGCTGCTTTAATACATCAGAGCTAAATAATATAAGGTTTTTAGAAGTTGTGTAAATTAACAACCAGGTTTTATTAAGCTTACTTATTAACCAAGCAAGAAACTACTGCTGATTAATTAAGCCAAGCATCTCCAGTAGGGCAAAGATCTTCAACATTTGTTTGCTGTCTTATGCAGCCTAGATCTTAAAGAAGTTGCATTACTAATTCAAATAGAAGGCAACATTTTTGGCCAGAATCTCTAGTTGATAAAAGTCTTTATTTAAAAAAAAAATTTTTATGAGTCCATAGCCTAGATATCTAACAAATATGAATCTAATTCAAGATATAAAAATCATATATATATATATATATATATATATATATATATATATATATATATATATATATATATATATATATCATTTCTAAAAATTTAAAATATATAAATCTGCAAGCTCAAAAATTCTTACTCTTTTGTAACTTCCCATTGTTACATTAAGGCATTCATGTAACTTTTTTTCTACCATGTCATTAAACTAAAGTTACTTTTTTTTGCAATGTCTACAAATAGTGTAAAAAATTATTATTAAGTTGAATAAATTTGCATTCATTTGTCACTTATTTTAGAAACCAATTTATGCCCTTATTTGATGCAAATTTTTTTTCAACTAATATTAACTTGGTCCAATTTACATTTACAAGCATACCATTATGAACTAGGGAGATTTCCAAGCTTTAGAAATCTCTCTAGTCCATAATGGTATGTTATGTTGAGTTAATTTAGCATAACTTTTTTTAGAGACTTTGCAAAGGTATAATTATAGAAAAAGGAGCTTTGATTTCCATATAAGGTGCTGAGTGGGCCAAGTATTATAGTTTCCACCCCACTATTTTTATTTGAAACATTAATTTACAGCAAACAATGGGTTAGACCAAATTTATGGATTTCATTGTCAAGCATGTAAAGATTTGTTGAAAGGAGTTCTGGCAAATAGTAGCTGAAATCTTAGATCTTTCAAAGACTAATAAAAAAGGGGTCGAACAACTCTAATGCATATCAACTTTAGGTTGGTTCAATTTCATGAGAACTTTTTGTTGCAGTTGCTACTATGCAAATCAAGTACCTGCCAGTGTGATTTCTAAAAGTAGTAAACAGTAAATATCGTCTACAATATTGCAGTTTCTATATTTACATTTTCCTTAATTGTTTAATATTGAATTTCATTTAAAAACAATTGTTTTAAGCAACAATCGTTTTAAGGCCTCAATAATGATAAGTTGTTATTATATAACTAATAACTAACCAGTTTAATCAGTAAAAGATTGTAATTTTGAAAAGGACACAAGTCCAATTATTAAAACTTTTCAAAATTGGCAATAAAATGATTTTTATTTTAAAAATGTCTACACTACCTGCTAAAGAAATTAAACATAGGAGTAGATAAATAAAGAACGTATATAAAATGTAAGTTTTATTTACTATATAAAAAAAACATAAATCATACAGAAATTTTTGTTTTAAATTTATAAATTAACTTTTAAAAATTTTTGACTTTAAAATGACAGTTTCAGTTACTTATAGTAACTAACTAATAGTAATTACAATAGTAATACTAATTAATAGTAATTACATGTGTATTCAGCAGCTGATGCAAATTACTAACTCTTAAGCCTTTTTATAGACAATAAAAATTTTAAAGTACCATAAATTTAGAAAAGTTTTAACTTTTCAAAATTATTTGCTAATAATAAGATGGCTGTTGTTTACAAATTGTAACCTGTGTGCTTGTACAATGTATTTAAATCTGACATTCCCTTTACATTGCTTAAATGGATTCAATTTTTAGTATAGTTATTTCTTTTATGAAGCAGACAAAGTTACATTTGTGGAGAGTGGTTACTGAAATATTTATTTCTATGTAATTTTTGACAACCAGAAACTGACTTTTAAAGTATTTTTTTATTTATAAACTATTTATCTTTTGTTTTCTTGATTGTGCTTGCCCTTGCTTTTCAAAATGTAGCCAAATATAGTTCTGTTAATAGGAATTTATTTAGCCATAAAATTATGTTGAGTGAAAACACTGTAGTAGTTCATTTACTATTATGTTTTGTATTAATTTATTTTATTAACATATTTGATTTGATTTAAATTTTATCAATTTTGAGTTCAAAAAATTGCAGACCAAGAGTGTATTACAAAAAAAAATTTATTGATATCATAGGAGATCTTAACAGAAAAGGATATTAAATAATAATTTTATATAAAAACAAAATCACATTAGTTGTTTGTTGTAGTACTCTACAATCTAAAAAACCAAATATTTCCCATATTTGGTTTTTTTAGATTGTAATTGTCCCATATTCTGTGATTTTACTGAATAAAACAGTATGCTTTTAGACTTGATGTCTTTCATTTGATAAAACATGTTCCCATAAATGTTTAATGGGATTTTAGGCCTGGGTGGCCCATGTCTTTAAAAATTCTTGATCTGATTGGCTGCATATTTGAGATTTTTATCTGCTCTATTATCTCTTAGATATTTTTTTTTGTATTTAAGTAAAAATAATTTTCTTACATATATTTTTTTATATTTCTTGTTTCATAGGTCCATAAAAGCTTTTTATTTTGAACTAATCTCACAATCAACTTTTTCACTGAAACCACATTTTTTTGATTATATGATCTCATAAATCTTATATAAAGCTTTTTAATAATTTCCAAAAATTTCGTTTAAAATATCAATTAACTGCCAATTTTGTAGAAAAATGTAAAAAGCTTTAGTTTGTTCACAAGTTTAAACTCGTCAAAAAAAAATTTTTTTTGTAAATTAATTTAAAAACATTAATTAATCAAATGTTGCTTTAAAACATAATTGTAAACATCACAACTTTCTAATTAATATATAATATGTAGGCTTAAGTATGTATGTAAAATGTAGGCTTAAGTATGTATTTAAATGCAAATTAGTTACTACTTAAGCCTACATTTACATACATACTAGGCTTAATTATGTGCTGAAGTATTACACAATTATTACAAAATTTTTATCAGCCTATCTCCACAAATTTTGGATGCTACCATTCATGCACAATTATATACATATATAAACACACACACATACACAAATATATACACCTTGTAAAATATGTTGCAAGTAAAAAAGTTATATTTCAAGTTTTATTTGCAGAGAGTTCCTTCTTAAATGAAAATGCAAGCAGCTAGTTCAACTGCAATGGGGATTACATTATCATCAATGTTTGGGATATCAGGTTCACAAGGAGGTTTGCATGTGTAACTCTATTTATAATTTTTTTAGTTTTAGGTTTCTATATTTGTAAAAAGAAAGCAAAAAGAATGTTTCAAGAAAAAACAAAACAAAATTTTTAATTTTATTGTACTACATATCTTATATCATATATTAACACCTAACAATATCTAAACACCTAACAATATTTTAACACCTAACAATATTAACACCTAACAATATTAACACCTAACAATATTAACACCTAACAATATTAACACCTAACAATATTAACACCTAGAAATATCAACACCTAACAATATTAACACCTAACAATATTAACACCTAAATATATTTACATGGAACAATATTAACACCTAAATAATATCTACACCTAATAATATTAACACCAGAATATCAACACCTAATAATATCAACACCTAATAATATTATATAATAATATTAACACCTAATAATTAATATAAATATATTTAAACACCTAATAATATTAAACACTAGTAATACTACACCTAATAATATATGAACAGTATTTTATACTAACAATATTAACACCTAGAATACTACATGAGATATTTAACACCTAATATATTAAAACACTAGAATATTAAATACCTAATAATTTAAACACCTAAATAATATTATATAGACATAATAATATTATATGAGAATATTATATGGAATATATTATATAGAAATACTAAACACTAGATATTTAACACTAAATATTTAACACCTAGTAATATTAAATACTTAGATATCTTAACACCTAGAAATATCAACACCTAGATATTTAAACAACTACAGATTATACTTAGAATATGTAACACTAAATAATATTAGGATCAGAAATGTAACACCTAATAATTTAACACCTAGACATATTAATACTTAAATATATTTAACACCTAATAATATTAAACACTAAATATTTAAACACCTAGAAATACTAAACACCTAGAAATACTAAACAACTACAGATTAAATACTAGAATATTAATACCTAACAATATTAACAGCCTAATAATATAACACCTAGACTTTTTAACACCTAACAATATTAACACCTAACAATATTAACACCTAACAATATTAGCACCTAACTAACCTCAACTTCAAATGAAAATTAAAATGACCTAATAATCATTTTTAACAGTAGGCAATTGAGAAAGTAAACCACACCTCCTACCAAAAAACATATTTCTTATAATAATTACCACATGTAAACATTATTTAGTATTTTAATGTCAGTAACAGCAAACTTTATTCATTCTTTTTTATTAATTCATCTCCTCAAAGCCGAGGCCACTACATATTAAGGCTACTCTTCATCTGTAGTGACTCTTAATAGCATTATATATTAAGTAAAGGACTATTGCAATTACAATGAAAATTTTTACACAAAAATAATTTGATTTATCATTATACATTTGTTTTTTAGATTAATATTTAGCTGAAGTAAGGCAATTGAACTTTATATTCTGCACACTTTATATTTGGCAATGCTGATATTTTTCTTAACTTTAAATTTTTCCTAATCAATCGTTTTCCATACATACAAGTTATATATTTTTGTAACATATTTGTTTTTTAAACTTTTTCACTCATCACTTGTAGAAAAGTTTTTAAAAAAAATTGGAAACAACTCAGCTAAACGCAAAATTAAGAGAAAATAAGGGAAATTAAGTTCTGGATTTTTTACAGAGATTTTAAAATATCTTACCTGGATTTTTAAAACATGACCTAATGATCTATGCTTTATTTAAGAAAATTTAAAAATTTTGAACAAAATGACAAATAGAGTTATATAAAAGTTTAAAAGCAATTTAACCAAATTTTTTTTTTGTTCATTTTGTAGATCAGTTTTTTGTTTTACCTTCTAGTTTTAGTGATGTTTATTTTGATTAAAAAAAAAATTAATTATAGTAAATAATAATCAGAAAAAAAAATCATAACGTATAATTTAAATTCCATTCAAAATTACTAGTAGTTCAAGAATTAACTTTTTTATTAATTTTAACTAATTGTCAACTTATTAGTTATATTATAATTTACATATCGTTGGTATACAAGGGAAATGCACTAAATCCATTTTTTGGCAGTATGGAGTTATGGTTTGATATACCACACAAATTTGATTAGTTATTAAGATTTTTTATTTCAACTATTACACAAAAACTTATTATTTTAACTGTTACGCAAAAATTTTTTTGTTCATTATTTCAAAATGATATTTTTTGGTATTTGTGCATTTCCCTTTTATACTAACGATATGTATTTATTATAACATAATTATATTTCAATTTTTTTACACAGGTATCAAACAATCAAAGAGATTAATAACAAGTTTTCCCATGGGCGAATCGATGTGCAACTAATTCAATGCACTGATGTTGAAAAGTTTGACTTTGAATTCAATGCAAATTACTCAGCTTGATATTGAAGACGGCCTACAACAAGATGTTATTACTGATTGTTTGGAACTGTAACCCCCTCTGCATTTTGCTGTGATAGAAAAGCAAGAAGAGATTGTGAAATGTTTTATTAAGTATTCAGGTACTAAATAATTACCACTAACTAAAGAGAGTTTTTATGTCTAAATAGTATTTATTAACTGGTTTCTTTCTTTTTCTTACCTGAACATTGCCTAACAGAAGTCTACAAAAAATGAAGAAATATATTTGTGTATATTTAATAAACTTATTTATAAACATATTTTAAAACTTCTTTTGCTTTTTTTGTTTTTTATTTTTTATTGCTCAACAAGATTTATTAGTGGTTTTAATTTTTTTCAGAAAATGCTTCTTTGAGTGGTGGGCGATACCTGACTTTAACGTTTTGGGACAAGTGCAGGTCAAACTCCAACTCTACTCTTGGACTAAACAATACAAAATTGGGAAGTTGCTAGTTAATATGGATGTTGATCTAAATATTTGTGGAGAAGATCATCAAACACTTTTGCACAAAACTGTGATAATGCACAGAAATGTTGAAGCATGTTTATTTTTGCTAGAAAATGGTGCAGATAAACGGTAATGTTTTAAGTAATACAAAATAATAAGCCTAATAGCTAACTTACTATTATTTTATTTTAATTGCTTGTGGCTAAATTGACATCCCATTGCAAAAATAAATGAAAAAATGAAAAGAAAACTAAGTAAACTATGTGTTTTTAAAACAGACTAAAATATTTTATCAAAATTATAAATTTAACTATATAACTATATTTTTATTAAATTTTATATAATTTTATAACTATATAATTCTTAATATTTTTATTAAATTTTATCAACTTTTTATATGTTCTCTTCCTCACCACAAAAAATTATTACATTCCAAAAAATCAAATATTCTTTAAAATTTTGTGCTTTTTGCAAAATGTCATTTGTTGGTGAAATTCAAAATACATTTTTTCAATATTTAATTTTATTACAGACGTTATTTAGTTTTTTCTTTTGGAGCAGAACAAAAAACTACTAGTCGCGTCAACTGGTTCTAAACTTTCAGTTTACTTCCTTTTATTTTAAAAACTATATGACAGAATTAATAAAGGAATTAATCAGGCTAACTTTGTATGTATTTTTTGATGGTCAAAGATGTGTTATTCTGTATTTAGTTTTTAGGTTTCTAGAAATATATTTAAAAACTTCACTATGCTTAACAATACATTTAACCTACCTCTCGGTGCAGCTGATGTAATGCTTAAAATAAAAATAGTTATGACAATAGATTGATTAAAGTGAAATTGTATGATGAACTCAATTCTTAGGAAGAAGCATAACCGATTATCAGATGCAAGGGTTATAATTTTAAAAAAACATTTTTTTTATGGTCAAACAATACATTTCTTGCAATACAAATTGAATATTAACAGCAGCCTCATTCTTTACCTCTTTTAAAATTATCTTTAACTACTGACGGATAAAAATGCTTTGCAAGAGTTATCTCTTTTGATTGTGGTTGTTATTTTCGATTAATCTCCCTAGCTCGGAATACTGTTGACATATGGCTGGTTTTGATGATGACCTTTCTTTTTTAAATAAATTCCAAAAACATGTTGTAAATCAAGTTGAGCCAGCTCTAGCAGCTCAAACCTCTATCATATTGTTGTAAGGTTTCATATGTATATATAAATAATTGCTTATTTCTAGATCAAATTAAATTCGAAAGTTAAAATTGTATAAAAAATTACAACTGAATGGGAAGCGATGGAAAATTTATAGGGTCACAACTTTTAAACCTTGGAATATTATTTAATGAAATTTAAAACATGTTGAAATCTAATTTAAAAATAATATAATAAAAAAATTATTTTCATACCTGTTTCGACTTTTTTGGGGTGTTTTAGTTCTTACTATCTGCATAGTTTTTTTTTGCAAAATCCTTTGGAAAAAAAATTAAGAGTTTGCACAATAGCTTAAAGTGTCATATCATCAGCAAAGTGTCATAATATCAAATTAAAATGTCATAACATCAAAAAATTCTATTTCTACACAACTGTTTATTCACTTTTACAATGCACTAAAGTATGTGTATGTGTACTAACAACCTGTGTTTGTGTACCAACTTATTTTTGTTCAACTAACTTCCACTATTCTTTTTATGAAGCACTCTACAACAGTTTATATGTTTCTACTTTTTATATACTTGTATATAAATGATATAAAAAGTAGAAAGCCCAAATAAATATAGACTTTTTAAGTTATTTATATATAATTTTAAAATAAATGCAAAAATAAAAATAAAATTTAAAAAAAAATAGGAACACTTTTTATCATTTTTTATTTTACTATTTTATTATAAACAGTAAGCAATCAATTTTTTTTTTCATTAAATTTTTTAAATTTTATTTTTCTTAATTTTACTGTAAACAGAAATTAAAATAATTTATTTTGTATATTATGTCATAACATCATTTTTTAAAAGATTGTTTAACTTTACCTGATTTTCATTTCATGAGCATTTAATTTTATTGATTGAACATTTTTTTAACTGATCTTTTTTTTGTATGAAAGAGATTTTGCTCAATGGATTATAAGAAGCAAGAAAAAAACATGTCACCATTGCAAATGGCAATTCATTTGAGACTAACACCTGTTGTGGAAGCTTTATGTATAAGAGGTGCAGATCTTAGAGCAGTGAGACCAAGATGGAAACAGAAGCACTGTGGGGTAGCATTAAAAAGTCACCAGTTAGATATTCGCTTCATCCTTAATAATTTTGCATATATGGGTGTTGTGTATTATATTCGTAGTGTTTGTTGTAATTTTGTTAGCTGTTTGTATGTTTCTGAGGTTAAACATGGTGCTGATACTGACTTTTGGAGTACTGGTATTAATAATTGTGTTTGGACATTGCTTCATCGAGCTATATTTGAGGCATCCGCAAGAAACTGCACGCTTTTTATTTTTGAACAAGTGTGATTTACATAGGTATTTATTTTTTGTTATTGCCATCAATTTTAAATCATGTTAAATTGTTTTGTTTTCATAAATAGTAAAAGTTTTAATTTTAAACTTTCATTTTTTTCCTGTTTTTATCTTTTTAATTTTTTCTAATTCAACCAAATTCTGAGCATTTTCTTAAACTTTTTATTTATTTATTTCTCTAATTGCAGTTTTTTCATTTTCCTGTTTGTTGGGTAACAAATTAATTTAACCAAATTTTTTTTGCAAAATTAATTTTTTATATTTTTAGTAATAAGAGATGTTTCTATTATTGTTTGTATTTTTGACACATCCCACAAATATGATGCTGTTTTATTTTTTTTGTATTATTGATAATTGAATTTAAATTTACTAACAGTGTGTTATTCAAACTATACGTATCTACTAGTAAATTTGATGGTGCCTACCATCGTGTTCGATGGTGTATACACCATTGGTATTTATAAGACTAAAAGTAAGTGACTTCTAAGTTGAGTTTATTTAACATCTTCGCTTCCAATCCGCAAGCAACCACTAATTAGGTTTGAAGTTACTGGAAGAGAAAAGATGAGAGTTTTGAGAGCAAGATAACGATTGGACAGGCGACTTAAAGGATTGCAAATTATATGAATCAAAACAAGATGAAGGAAGCAAATTCCAAAAAACTAATGTTCGAGGAGAAAAACTAGACGAATAAGGTGTTCGGTGGAGGATTCAACAACAGTCACAGAAACATGAGACTTATGAGATGAGTAACATGAGAATGAATTTTAGTAAAATATGGCACAAAACACGAGACGCTAGCTCTTTAAGAGCAGTGCCCATTATAGTGTTTATAGAAAATAAAAAGAGAAGCAACATTAAAACAGCATAAATGTGAGCCTGCAAGAGCAGCTCAACTATGTTTACAATGCATTTTTGCACCTTGTCTAAAAGAGAAAGGGCATCATTAGAAGATCCGCCCACATAGCAACAGTATTCCATACAAGGCCAGATTTGAGATTTATAGAGATAGAGAATATAATCTGAAGTAAGAAAGTGTCAAGCTTGATAAGATAACTCTATATATGTTAGTTTAGCAGGAGATTTGATATATGTGTTTCCAAGAAAGATTGGAAGAAAGAGGAGCTTAATCCTAGAAAATGAAGAGTAGATGACTCATCGAGTACATTGCAATTACTGTTTATAATAATAGCAAGATCTAAATCATCACAACAATTGTGAAAAAAAATCAAGTTTTATCTGTATTGTCTTTACCAGCCACTGTGAGCCCATGCTGTTGCAGAAGTGATACTTTTCAAGCTCAAACGCCCCCTCCAAACAATTAGAGAGTGTTAGCTTCTTATCACCACAAGAGTAAATAGTAGTATCATAAGTGAACAATGCCACCTTAGATGTGAGAATATCTGGAAGATTGTTGATATAAATTAAAGAGGGCCAAGGATAGGAACCTTGAGAGACCCTGAAGTTACAAAATAAGCAGAAGTGCTGCTGTCCATCAAGGACAACTTTCCCAGTCAGCTTTAAGTTAGTTGTAAGAGGTACAATAATAGAGGATTCAGGTGATGAAGTAGAATGAGATATTAGTTTTAGAGAGATCAAACTGTTATCAGAAGTACCTTAGGGTGAATGTGGAGAAACTGAGCACTGACTAGGATCAGAAACAAGACATAAGTCGAGTAGAGAAAGGCAAACTATTCGGGTTGTCTAGAGAGCTGATTTGAAGGTTGACTATTTGAGTTAGGGATTGGAGAAAGGCAAAAGTTGTGGGCTTTAATGCCTGCAGAATCACTGACACTAGAGCTAAGCCATTCAGTGTGATTAGTATTAAAGTGACCGACAACAACAATATTAGCTGATGGATAAATAGAGACAGGTCTTGGTCAACATGATCAGAAATAACATCAAAAAGAGTGTGTAGATGAGGCCGATATAGAACAAAGAGAAAAAATGATAAAGTGAAGTAGTGCTAAACGAAAGCACACAGTCTGTGGGTTCAAACCTAGTTTCACGACAAATGGGCGAATTCTTACAAATGTAAATGTCCAGGCCAAGCATGTGACTATTGGAGTCTTCATGAATCTAAAGAAGATAGCGGATCAACAGGATCGCAAACAGAGGGAGCACTGAAATCAAATTAGTCTCACAAAGAGCAAGTAGGTCGGGTGAACTTTGCAAGAGATAAGACTCAACAGAAGCAAAATTATCTTCGAAAACACCATGAATATTAGTGAATGATGGGTATTCAGAGAACTCGGCGACGACGAACTGCTTTTTTATAGTTTTGGTACTTTATTCATTTTTAAATTTGTTGAAGAAATCTCAAAGCATGCAGAGAGCTCAGAACACTGTTTACAGTTAGTCCACATTACTATTAATAAACCCTAAAGCGTAACCAAGGGCTCCAAATGCCTCTGCAATGCACACCAAAAGAACAGGGACACCATTCATGTGCAACATGGCAATGTTAATGCTTTGATATTTTTCAACTGTTGATGGAATCATCCTCTTCTTGAGAGGCTGAAGATCCAGCATTCAACATCCTAAACTGGAAACAATGTATTAAAAGTCACCGCGCCAGCCTAATAGATGAAGAAGAGGTGCGAGGCTGGTCAAACAGATAGAATCTGTTTACCCCTTAAGTCTTTACCTAGGAGGCCTTCTACAGACCAGCCGGATGCATTTAACACATTTAATCTGCCCAAGATGAGTATTTTTATTGAGACACCATCTTGGCTTTCACCTCAACCAAGAGCCCCAAAGCAGGGGGTGTTTTAGTCGGAGTCTGGCATTTCCTAGCCTTTACCTAAAAAGGCGTATCCTACAGGGCATGAAGCAGATCGTACGGGCTCACGTGTTGCCAGTAGCAGGCATAACCTGACCTGACATGTTGCAGGATAACAGGCCTGACAGGATAACCTGACCTGAACAGTGAATAAATGATAATGGATTAAGGAATATAGTTACTTTTTAATTTCAAAAAGTTGTTGTTTGTAGTCCAAACAAGGTTAACCTGATAGGATAACAGCTGACCTTACAGTAACAGTTTACAGGATAACAGTTGACTCGGCTACAGATTAACAGTTGACAGTTGACAGGATAACAGTTGCATGTATTTGCACCTGACAGGATAGCAAATGATAATGCATTGAGGAATATAGTTACTTTTTAATTTCAAAAAGTTGTTGTTCGCTTTGTAGTCCAAGAAGCACCTAGGTCTTAGATGGTGGTGCCAGTGGAAGGTATTGATGATGCCATTGGCTTTCTTGTGCATCATCTCAGGATAAAGTGGTTCAATGTTCACAGAATAGTAATGCTGATATCAGTGCAGGTAATGATATCATTTTCATAATAATAGTAATCTAAAGTTAAAATAAAAAATTATATGAATAAATAAAAATTCTAAAATATTTCATGTGAAATACTGCAATCTGTTTCTCTGCATAATGTTGAGTTTGTGTCTTGCAGCAGCCTTGTTTAACAAGGTTTGTGTCTTGGGACCTCTGCTCTAACAAGGTTTGGAGTTTTGAGGTTCGTGTTTTGAGCAGCCTTGTTTAACAAGGTTTGTGTCAGCGTTTAGGGGTCGAGAGAGAGTTACAAAAAAAATTCATCTTTGACTGTCATCCGTGATCTTTTTCTTTCGCAAGATTTCTTTCTTTTTTTTTTTTAACAACAGAACCATTTTTACTGTTAAGTAGTATATATAATCAAACAATGGTTTTTGGTTTTTAAACTATAGGTTTGTATGTGGCTATTTTTTACTTTATTAAAAATAAAAAATTATAGCCATACAAAAGAAGGTTATAAGTATGCAGGAAGCAGTTGCATAGATACATTTATATTTTACATGTGGTAGTCAGAAGTTACTAGTTAGTAAGTACATTAATAAGAAAAACTAATTCTTATAATACACCGATTTTGCTTCAGAAACAAACAAAAAATTTTATTTTCAAACTGTTCTTGCATGTTCAACATTATTAATATGTTTTGACTAAAAGATAAAGCATTATATTTTGTTATGACAAAAAATGAAGCACATTTTTTTGTATTATTAAAAAGTTTTTGTATCATTAAAAATAATAAAATAAATTTGTTTTGATTTTTTTATGCTTTAAATTTATAAAATGACCTTATAAAACAACCTTTTGCAGCTTAAAAACAAATAACTTAATATAGACTATTAATATAGGTTAGAGACATAGAAATTATAAACTAAACCACATTTACAAACATAAAAAATACATACATCTTACAAACATGAAAAATACATCTTACAACAGCAGTTTCTGTTTAACCTGTGAGTTGCACACCAGCAGGAGTTGCCAGACAATTTGCCTGGGGTCACCATTACTGATTTATCTTAAGTTTGAAGCTGATGACTCTGACTACAGTCAACCTACACTAAATCATCTGACACGAAATTGACAATCATATGATTCGTTCAACAGATGTATTCTGGAGCTTATATAATTTAACTATTTTGGACATTTCAAATGAGGCGTTTTCACATTTTTCAGCATTTTAACATCTAAGTTATTTTTATTTTTAACGTCCAGGTTTAATAATTACTGTGTGCTAAAACGGCTGCTGTCAATGACCACATGCCCATTGTCGAGAAAAGTGTATTCTGATGGCACTGAAAGTTGCAGGTATGCACATGTACTTGCAGATAAAAACAGCATAATTATGTTTTCCATAAGCTTCAGGTTTTAAAAGAGTTTTGTCGATAAGACAAACTAATAAATAAATTGAGGAGTTACGATTTATGTAAAGGAAAACATTATGTATAATGTGAGGAATAGTAAGCTGATTTCTGAGTGTGTTCAAATAAATTTACGAAGTTTCAATGTTTTTAGAAATTTTGTTGGGGATAGAGAAATTAACTATTTAAATTTTGAACAAGATTTTCAAGACCTTCTTTTGCATACTAATATTAAATTGTTATATTACGATTAATGATTTTAAATTTTAAAAATGAATGAAATAGATTTTAAACTTATCTAATGAATGGTTACCTCTATTTGGTAATGTTACCCAAGCAGAACCAACACAGGTGCCTGGATAGCTATTGACAACTTTAAGCAAAACTAAAAGTTTGAGGTTGAGTTGTATTTTATCAAAAAAAGTAAAAATGCAATTAAGACTATTAAAAGTTAAAAAAGGCTTTACAAAATGTTCATGCATAATTTACAAAGTATTCATGCATAATTTACAAAATATTCATGCAAAATTTACAAAATATTCATGCATAGTTTACAAAATATTCATGCATAGTTTACAAAATATTCATGCATAATTTACTTTTCATTGCAAATTACATGCTTCATATTATTTCATATTCAATATTGAAAATAGTGCATAGAAATAAGTTAGATATAAGCTGATTATTTCATATATAAATGGTTACAATCTATGCATCAATTGGAAAAAATGAACAATAAAATATAAGTCAGATGCAACGGTTGTTTCCACACTGTGAAACCACAACCTAATTTAGCAAAATTTATTATATGTTAGATTAGTAGAAAGTAGAAATGCAGGATATGAATTTTTGCAAATTTAAATCATTTTATGTACTTATTTTGATCAAACTTTCATATGAATTTCCATTCTTTTTGTATGTATTTCACACTTATCGTATATATTGTTGACACTTATCGTGTATTTTAAAATCTGCTTTAGTGTCAAGTTCATATGTGCTCACAGTTTCAAATAAAAGATTAATGCATTGTAACATTTTATTAAAAATTTTTAGGTACACAAATGAAAAAGAAGACTATTTAATAAACATAAAGTATAGAATAATGAAAATATAAAATAATATTTTCATCAATAAACATTTATTATGAATTAAAATTTTAAAATATTTCTAATATTTTTCTGACTTTTTTTTTCTAAAATTTTTTTATTTTTTTATTTTTTTGCTTTTTTGCTTTTACATTTACTTTTTTTCTTCCAAAAAAATAAGAATTGGCTACAGAGCAAAATTTCCACATTCTCAGTATGTTGTCTTAATACAGGGTGGATTATTTTGAATGTCATTAATAGGGAGTCTCAATTCTTGTGCTGATTGGCCAGAGAATTAACAGACCTTAATTGCATTAAGAACTACTGTGCAAGGCTTCAGAACAGCATTTTTAAAAATCCCAGACCCTAAACCTGTGAACAACTCATCACAAGAGTTCAAAAAAAAATGAGTTTCCATCACCAAGGTCATCACCACTGTTGCCAGTTTTGACTAGCTTCGGAATATTCTGGTAAAAATAATGGAATAACTCACTGATCAGTAACATTGTCCAAAGATTTTTGTGAAAAAATGAAATAAAAAATATTAACTAACAACTGAGTTACAGTCATTTATAAAAGGAAACTAGGGGGGTCAGAAATTAAATGTACAACCTATTCATGTTTTGGTCTTATATTTTGTCTTGCCGTTGTAAAAGAAATTAAGTAAAATACTAGTAAAAAAGAATTATTGATTGGACATATGATATGTATGGAATATAATTTTTTTAGTTCATACTTATTTTTCATTTAAAAATACTACATTAATACTATAACTATAAGCGTTTTTAATAATATTAATAGCTTCATGTTTTATTTACCTGATTAAGTTTGATTTAGAAATAAAATTTTATGTTATCTTTTTAAATTTTTTTTGTTTTGTTTGCTTTTAAACAGCTGCTACTTTAAAAAAAAGTATTTTCATATGCTGATGTAATAAACGATTTCGTGATGTTGTTGAGTTTGTAAAAGTAGACATGTATTGCGGTTTCTACATCTTCAAATAGAGGTGCATGACAATGTAGTTTATACACAAAATATAAATACAAATAAAATAAATCCTACTTGACTCAAAATTTATGTTAGTACTTGAAACCTACGATAAAATCAACTCATAGTAGATGTGGAAATGATTGTATTTGATATAAACCCTTATTAGATTTTTAAGTTTCTTTTTCTTTCTTTTTTTTTTTAAATAAAAAGCTTTAGGTCCAAAGTTTGTTTTCTTAAAATAGATTTTTTAAGTAGCATAAGGAATGTATTTATGATATTTGGAGAAAACATTGCACAGAAAGAATAGAATTTTTTAAAAAAATTAAGTGATCCTGGGATTGATACTTGGTTAAATAAACAAGTTGCCAAAACCAAAATGGTACGCTGCTATGCTAACTCTTTTGCTTAAAAGTGTTTAAGAAATATTTTTAAACAAAAGAGTTTTAATTACTTTTTAATGCGCAATGTAAGAGTTGCATTTTTTTATTTTTTTTATTTTGATTATAAACATAAAATACAACTCAATCAAGTTTTGTTATAAATTTTTATATAGATGAAATTTGTGTGCCTGTGATATTGAATCAGCAGAGAGAAAGTATATAAACATATCTAAAAGAATTTTTAAATTAAAGTAATAAAGTTACTTTCAGAGAACAATGAAGTCATTGATAATTAAGAATAAAAGATAAATAATAATAAAATCATTTAAATAAAACTGCATAAGTATTTTATTATTTTACTGATACTTTAATTATTTCTATTATTATAACGAACTTATCCAGCCTATGTGCGTAAATTAATTTAAAAAATTAATCATGGCTTAACAGATAAAGAAATATTAGGTGCCAAAAGAGGGCCGAAATTTAAGGATAACAGTATACAGAAATTTGAAATAGCCAAATATTTAAATAATGACAGTAGTTATGTTCAGTATGCAGAAAAATTCAAATAATATTGAACTCAATCGCTCACAAAGTTATCTGTAAGCAAAAATTAAAAAAAAAATGGGATATACTAGAAAGAGGCTAACTTAAATAGAAAAAGAACTAAATGACCAATTGAAATACTTTTTTCTGGGGTCCATAGACGTGAGACAATTATTTGCAAGAGAATTAGCAAACTATAATTATGACCAATTAGTATTTTTACATGAACTCTGTTTCCCACACCACTACTAATTATGGAATATCATTGATAAATCGTTATGGATATGGTTACCACTCTCTTATGCGTCTCAACTTGTTTCTCCCCGCAGCGGCCGTGTTTCGGAGTTATAGAGTTGAGAGAGGGTTATAACCACCATTCAAGTAGCCTCCTCATAGTGGCCTGGCTTGAGGAGGTGAATAACAAAAAAAAATAAAAAAAATAAAAAAATCAAGCCTGTGTCCCAGCCAGCAAGGTGTAAATATTAGCTTGATGATGGTTATTAATATTAATGCAATAGTCATGGTGTGTCAGAAAGATTTAAAAATTTTATTACACAAAATTTTATTCCATATTTCAGAAGCAATCCAAATCACGTCTTATCATGATAAATCTGAAATTTCTTCATTACAGCAGAGATGTGTTGAGATTATTAAAAAATGTGAAAATCGGATCATATTAAAAATTTACCTGCCTATTCTCCCACTATCTTTGGTGAAATAAAAACAGTTAAAGTGAAACCATTTCTGAAAAACAAGAAACACAATAAAAATTTGCCGTTTGCTATCTACTAGCACCCGATCAGGTAGTTTTGCTAATTTTTATAAAGCACGAGGCAGAATTAATTCTTTTATTTAAAAATAGATATTGAACTTGAAAATGTTTTGTGGAAAATGTTTTTTCATACTTTTTTATTTGTTTTATAAAATAAAGTATTTATAATCTTGTAATAAAATGGTTTTAATTATGGAATAAGTGATTTTAATTATGGAATAAGTGATTTTAATGGAAGACTGCTTTAATCTACGTACTGTATTAAAAGTGCTGAATAAGGCTTGTCTTGAATGATCATATATTGTTGATAGCATTTTGTTTTCATTGAGAGTTAAGAAACAAGTCTACTGTTTTTAGGGTTTTTGCCATTTTCATTTCTGAAAAGGAAGCAGTTCTTCCATCGATTTAGATTGCAATTTAATTGCTTTTAATAATAATGACACTCTACAGCAATGATGATTCTTACATCTAAAAAAAAAATAATGACACTCTACAGCAATAATGGTTCTTACACATAATAAAAAGTAGGTTTACAGAAAATGCAATAAATAAAATGAAAAATGAACTATTAGATAAAGCTCATCAAGAAACATAGAAAAATATATTTTAAAAATTGCAAAATTGTGATATAATGAATTTTTCGTAATTATAAAATAAGCATAAATTAAAAAAGTGTTTCGTAAAATTAGTTGAAATTAGTTGAAATAAAGTGTCGTCGTCTTTTCTTTGTAATATTGTCATTTATTGTTATTTGTTAACTTATATATTGATTTTCATTCCTTTAAAATGAAGAAATATTGAAATATTTAATTTTTTATGCTACTACCTGTAACTTTGAGTACATGTGTATCTTTCAGATCTTACAATGTAGGGTAGTTTAACATAGAAGAGTGGGAGAACACTTCTAGTAGGTGGCGCCTTCTATGTGAAAATGGGGTAGGGGTGGAATTTGCTAAAATAACTGAAATTTATGTGTAAAAAAACAGCCCTTTAAAAATGATAAATAAATTTATTTTTTATCAGTAGATCATTTATATTTATTCATCAGTAGGATCATTTTTTTTAGTATGAAATAATCAATTTCTTTATGAATATTTTGTGAATTATTTTGTAGTATTGCTAAGTTGCTTTTGTAAATTCCAGCCTATACTTTTTTGAGTTAGGTGACTTTTTTTTTGTTATATAATTTAATATTGTTTATGTATTTGAGCGCCAAATACATATTGCAATAGCTGCTAAGAATCCAATTATAACTCGTATCCTTAGTTATCCAGATATGAACTTTTACATCAAAGATGCTGGGGCAGACACCTTTTATTGTTGCAATGAACTGCAGAGATGTCTTCAGCTATTTTAGCTAGAGGAACCATATGCAGCTGAGCAGGGGCAAGTTTAAAATGTTTGAAGCATTTTTGATTTTAAATATTTTTGATTTTATTTGCAAAACTATTCTATAATATGGGATGTCACTTTGTTTTATAAAACTTTTCTATGAAACATATGTCATTTTGTTTTACAAATCTGTTCTATAAAACATGTGGCATCATTTGAAATGTTTTTTTCTATGAAATGATGCTCATTTTGTTTATAAAACTTGTTCCATGAAACATGTGACGGGATTATAAAACTGTTTTGTGAAACATATGATGTCATTTTGTTTTCACAAAACTCTTGAAACATGTGACATCATTTTATTTATAAAACTATTCAGGGCTCGAATTAAGCGTATCGCGATTGTTAATATATTTAAAAAACTCGTAAAAGTTAGCCATACAAATGTTTTGATCACTATTCTTCATGTTGTTAACACATAATAAACGAACTAAAAATTATTTTAACAAGAAATCTCGAATAGAATATGAAAGACGTGATACCATTTTTTTATATTTTCATTTGTTTAAAGCGATATCAAGATCAAGCATTTGATAACTTACGCAAGTTAATCTTTAGGAATTTTTTTTTAAAAAGAAAACTATTTGAACAAAAACTATTTGAACTAGAAAACTATTTCAAACAAAAAGATTTTTAGTCTTCTAAAATTCTCTTATTAATTTAGAAATTAAAAAAAATTGATAAAATTTAAAAAAATTTTAATTTCTAGTTGACTGTAATACCCAGTGGCATAGTCAGGTATCACTCCTGAAAGTCAACCGTATATCTAACTCACAGAACAATATTAGATTTAGAACATAGTGCAAGTGAGAATGGAAGTTTTATTTAAATCATAAACATTTTGAATAGTTTATTATTTTTGTTTCATTATGAAAAATGGTTTTCAAACATTCTATTGCAAATGTAAAACCAAAAATTAAATTATAATCAAATTAAAAAAATAAATTATGTTAACTACTGTTCAGAGGAAATTTTTTGTGCAAAAAAATATTTTAAGCATATACTTAAACTTATGAAAATATTTATTAAACCAAATTTTTTTTTTTAAACAACTTTTTCGATTTATTAAACCAAATTTTTTATTTTCAGTTTTTTATTGCAAAACAATTTGAATAAAAAAAATAAACAAAAACATCAACAATGAAAAAATTAATTATACTTAAATTTTTAATATAGTACACTAGATCAGAAACAATAAGTTATAAAAAATGTGGTATCTAATATTTTTTTTCTTTATTTGGTCTATAGATTATAGACTTGTATGGTCAATAGCAATTTTTGCGCCAATTTGAAGTTTAAAGTTATACAACGATATTATTTTAATTTAGTATTATTATAATTAGAACAATTATATTTATTTACTTTGTTTAATTTTAAATGTGTTTTATGTTATTAATGTTATAAATGTATAAAAAACAGCGTCGTGAAGTTGTTTTACATATAAAGCTTTTTATATTGTTAAAACAACTTTTTAGTCTGTATTATTGGTGTTTTCAGAACTTTTTATGTTTCTATGTCCAGCAAAAACGTATTAGATAGTTTTCTATAACTAAATAAGTGGTTCAAATATTGTAATATTTTACTTTTTTACTTTTACTTTTTTAATATTATGTTAATTAAAAACAATTATTAAAAGTAATATCGTATGTGTTACTTGCTCATTACATCTTAAACTTTAAATTTAATCTGTAAATTATAAGAGTGTTTTACCCTATTTTAAATTCTGCCAAACAAGAAAATTGTAAGATAATATTTAAATATAAGACATATTATGTTAAAAAATAACAATTACAAACTAATGTAGAAAAGATACAGTTTTATACTAACGATATAAGCCCCTTACTGCAAGCGGTGCCAGTAATGAGGCTGAATAGAGGGGGAGGATTTTTTTTCATGATTATGTTTTTTGCGTTGAATTTCCTGCTGTTCTATGAAACATGTGGCGTCATTTTGTTTATAAAACTGTTCTATGAAATATGGTGGTTTGTCATTTTGTTTATAAAACTGTTTTATGAAATATTTGGTGTCATTTTGTTTTTAAAACTGTTCTATGAAACATGTGGCATCATTTTGTTTTTATAAAACTGTTTTATGAAATATGTGGCGCCATTTTGTTTATAAAACTGTTCTATGAACATGTGGGGTCATTTTGTTTTATAAAACTGTTCTATTTTGTTTAAAATTCATTTGTTCAGCAGATGTTCATAAAAATATTCACATGGAATAACAAAAGTTTTACATTCAGCTTTAAGCAATGTTCAAAATAATTATATATAATAAATACATTTAGAAAGATATTTTACATTTGTATGCAATCATTTTATAAAATCACAAAGTTCAAGTATGTTATATTAAATCCATAAATTGTATAACTTTTTTCTGGTTAATCCACAAACTGGAGCTTTAATACTTATAAAGAATTGTAAGATAAAAGAATTAAAGCTCTTGAAAACTTAGATTTGATTGGTGCAAGGTTGCAAAAACATTGTTATAAAAATCATTCTTGATGTTGTTTCAGTTGAAAACTGGAGATAGAATAAAAAATGAAAAAAATATATTAGTTTTTACTTTAACTAGACTATGGAAAAATCATGGTTTTAATTTTAAAAATAATGAAACCGCAATGATAAATAGCTTTATGTAGTGTTAATAAGACGAATAAAATATCAGGACACAAAGTAAATATAGATGTTTTTATTTCTCCAATTTTTAAAAGGAGCAACATCATACTGTACAATTACTTCATAGACCAATTTCACTTGCATGCACTTGTTGTTGTGCAATGAAAAGAATTATTAACTTTGATATTTCATTTCAAAGAGACATTGGCGCAGCTGCAAAATGGGCTAAAATTCAAAAACAAGCTACTAAACTAGTGCCTGCTTTAAGTAAAATTAATCATCATTCAAAATAAGTCTTGGTTTACTCTACCCTTAAGATAATAGAGAAGAGGGATGCTTATTGATTGTTTTAAAATTTCCAATAGCTTTATAAAAGTAAGCTGCATCAAGTTAAAATGCCACACTGGCATTATCTCAAAGGTCCTGCAGGCAGCAATTGGGAAATAATCAACACCCCATCGTCAAGCAAACCAAGATTCTTACATTTGCCAAAGAAAATTCTTCTTTGCTAATAAAATCGTTACATATTGGAATCAACTACCGAAAGAAGTTGTCGAGGCTGATAATATGTTTCGATTCAAAAATAGACTTGATAAACACTTATCATAGTGATGCCAATATTGAAAAAGGATGAACTGCCATAGTCTACAAATTATTTGGTAGGTTCACAAATATTATTATGTAGCAGTTGTATCTATAATAATAAATATTATAAAGTGTTTAACTCAACGTAATTCTAATAGCCAATAATTAACATAGTTTTCTCAAGAAACTTTGTAATTGTACAAATTTTTTAAAATTGGTAAATGATTTGTGTATTGCACTAGACAAATACTAACAATAGATGTTGTTAGTATATAAATAATAACAGATGTTGTTAGTATATAAATAACAACAAACAATATTGACTTTTGAAAGCCATTTTATTCCTATTTTTATTCCAAATTTACTCTGTTTAACATTTATTAAATTGGATTCCTTGCAACTTAATGGAGTTTAGTTAGTTTCATTATTAAGCTCTCATCGTTAGTGGAGTTCCTCAGTAATTACGATTTAATGTGTGATATAATGATTTAACAGTATATAATGATTTAACTGCTACAGTTAACAACCTTGTTTGTTTTTAAAGCTATATGTCGGTGACATCAGTCACTATAGTTCATTTTGCAATGCTGATCATAGCCACAACTTAGTTTGCTCTTGATAATGTTGTACTTTAGTCAGAAGTATGGCACCTACCTACAGTTGACTCTTGATATCTCGATTTCTCAGGAAACCAAAGAGTGTTTGAGATATCAAGAGTTAGAGATGTCGAGAGGATTTTGGTTCAAGCAAGTGCACAAGGGACCGAAAATAAATTTTAAGATACACAAATGTTCGAGATATCAAGTTGTCGAAGATAGTCAGTCAACTTTATTTCTAAAGTAAGTGTTTCAGTTCATAGGAATTGCCTGCTTCATTGAGAAAGTGTATTAGCTTTAACTATAACTTAGAAGATCATACTTTATATTTTGGTCTTCTAATCCAAAAGATCTTGGTATAACTCTGGGTTCTCACTCAAGGATAATAATATATTCAAGCGTTATCCATGCAACTAATACCAGAGCATAGTTTATTTTAAGATGCTTTAAGTCTCGCAATCCTAATATCTTAGTAAGAACCTTCACTACATATATTTAGCTATATTGTTTTCAATATAGGCTAAATATATGTTTCACAAAAATCCTGTACTTTAGCAATTAAACCTAATATAGCCATCTTCAGTTGCTTGGTTTGGAGTTGCTTGAGATAAGGCTATCAAAACATGACTTATCCACTCGCTTTAAAATTATTTATAACTTGCTCTTAATAGATAAATTTATGTTCTTTTTTATTCGCAATAATAACAAAATGCAAGGACATAATAATAAAATGCTGAAGAACAGGACTAGATATTTGTAATATATGATGCTTAACATTTGGAATCAGTTGCCTTTTGATGTTTTGATGTTTTTAATGCCAATAATATCAACATCGTTAAAAAGTAGTAATTAACTCACTTAATTTTGAAAAGTTGGCGTTGGGATGGATACATCATTGTTTAATTTTTATATAAATTTTTAAAGTTGTATGGTGTTACATAATTTTAAGACATGCTGTTTGTATTTGTGTCCAACAATATGAACCGTGTGTCTTTTAGAACAGGTGTTGTTCTAGTAAATACAATCTAATAATATTTTTATTTGAGCATATTTTTTTATTCTTTTTGTGTTATTAATTTTATTTTTTATTAATCTTTTAGTTTGACAACAAGGGTCGCAACTATCTTCACAAAGCAATTATGAATAAAGATGTAGATGTTATCTCTTTTTAATAAGTATTGAAGTCAATGTTAATTCTGTTATAATGGATGGGTCACAGAGAACACCTCTGCATTTAGTGTTCCCAACTGGAAATGAAATTGTTGTTAGACATATTTGGTAACAATTTTTATCATCTTTTAAAAAAACTTTTTAAAACCTGTTTTACGTATCCTAAAATATTTTTTTTCAGATTCTTGCAACAGCTGATGTCAATGCTGTTGATAAAAATCGTCAAACACCATTACATTGCTGTTAATCTATCGAAGATAAGCCTTCAATTATATCAGTTCTATTGCAAAATGGTTCTCAACCCAGACCTTGTCGATATTAGTTTAAACAATGGTAAATTACGCTTAACTTGTAATGTTACTGTAATTTCTTCTTTTCTTTTTTTTAATTCTATGTTTTTAATACTTTTTAGTGTTGTAATTAAAATTTCAAATAAATTTTGTTTCAGCCTGACTTCTGTCAGCATGGAAATTTAGCATCAGTTCGAAGATTATCAACTGAATGAAATTAAATGCAGAGATTTAAATACAAACATCCGGTAAGAAGTACATCAAGACCAACTGACAAATTTAATTTTTGTACAAAATTAAATTCTATATATATATTTAAATTTATATATGGCCAATTCCATAGTTCAGTGACGCATCATGCGGAGCAGTTTAATAGAAATTTTTCTATAACTCAAAAATAATTTTTTATTACTCTAAATCAATCTTGAATTAAAATTTTATAATATCTTAAACTAAACAATATTGATAACACTGCTACATAGCAAAAATTAAAACATGAGTTCAGTGACGCAACGCGGAAGTGCTTTCTTTATCAGCATACTTTTAAATGGAGTTTTCGCTAAATTTTAATTCGTGACTTATTAGATTTTTTTGTTGTAATTTATTCATTTTGGAATAATGTAGTCATAAAGAAAAAAGCCACAAACAATAAGTTTCTATATCGTTTTATTTTACAGAAAAAAAACTATCAGTTCAATGACGCAACGTTCAGTGACGAAAAAGACGAAAAATCCACACAAGACGTTTTCTTGTACATGTGGAATTACAGATATTTGCAAATCTTGTAATACTAATGCTGCTGTTGACCTGATTTCGTATTGACTAGTTTTAAGGGCTGCGATTTCGCTCTACAATTCAACGTGAGCGCTCCGTTCCCGTGCATCGCTGCAAAGAAATGCTAGAAGAATTTTTTATTAAAACGTTTCAAACACAACCATTGCAGCCATAATGCTTTTGTTTTTGAACTGAGAAGTGGGATTATCGCTGAACATGTGTACTTCTTCTGATTTAGGAATGGTTGTCAATGTACGGATAACGGAAGACTTAGTATAATCAGTTGAATCTGAAACTATGGCAAATGTTTTTAACTTAATGTTCCAGACTGCTAGGGTCATGATAGAAACTTGATTTTGACCAAAAGCCGCTTGTGGCTCATTTTGATAGCAACAGCGTTTTCAGCCAGTTACATTACCGCAATTTCAGACTTAAACAGCTCATTCAAGTTCCTTCAGTTTATTAAAAGTTGTTGATTGGTTTTTCTTTACAAATGCGTGGTTAACGAACTTATCACGCATCGCTGATATGTGTTGGATGAGTTCTGTTAAAATGAAATTTTTTAAATGTTTGCATATGTTTTAGTTTCAGGCTTTCTCCACTCGTCAGAATACTTCGAAACCAAATGTATTAACAGTTTGCAAGTGTTTATCTCGATGCTTTCATACCTTTGCATGCAACGCATTTGTCATAGGCGCAATCGTATGTGTACGGTTCACAAACAAAGTTATTTATCATTTCAGGATCCAAAGGGCGCTTGAATTGATTTGTGAAATGCATTTGAAGCAAATCGCATATTTTCATGCAAACTACATCATGCAGAAATTTTGTAAACTATTTTACATTATTGCGTGGACGAAGGTCGCAAAATTTGCTGAGTCCAATTTTTATGCCATACTTTTCCTTGAATAACTTGAAAGCTTCTTTTAGTGCGTATAAATAAATGACGTATATTCCTGAATATTGTTTGCTTTTCCGTCAGATGAATTTGAGTTCGAGTGACATCTTTGTTTGGTGACTTTTTGGGAAACTTTATCTTCATTATAAAAGTTTACAACTGCTAAAACATCGCTTTCAGAAAGACCATACAGCTTTGAACATGCTGGAAGGCAACCCGAATTATCTTTACAAGCAGAGCTATTTGAAAGAATAGAAAGAATTTCAGACGCCGAAGTTGGTAGTGCTTTTAAAACTTTTTTTCAATGCTTTTCCTTGTTGAACGTTTTTAAAAGATGAGCTTGTCTTTGAAAAGTTTTCTTTTTCAAAGGGCGAGTTTTTAAAACTCTTAATTTTGCTTTAGGCAGCTGCTTTTTTATTAGGATCGGCTTTCAATTTTTCTCGATATCTCTTATCTAACTCTGGCATTTCTCTATCAGCATTCCGAGAAACATAATTAGTCTGGATTCTGTATAACACTTTTTTTTACTTCTAATTTTCATTCCATTACTTACAACTTTATAAGAAAATTTTAACATAAATCCAAAAGTTTACTAATATTTACTAATA
>NC_088931.1:57910000-57950000 GCF_038396675.1 Hydra vulgaris | reverse complement strand
TGGCGAGGTTTTTTTAGAAATTATATATTTTAATGTAAACTTTTAATGATTACTAAAAAAAAAATTGGTCAAAAAGCATTGTATTAACATATAGTTATAGTTTAAAAGCTGTTGCGTCACTGAACCCATCGACGGGATAATTAGCGTTTTATAAAATACAGCGGTAAGGAAGTCAAAATATCATCCAAAAGTTCAGATTTCGTTGTGGGTTTTCAAATTTTTCAAATTCGAATAAATTTTTGCATTTTAGTATTGTGAAGGGCTATTAGTAAATATTAGTAAACTTTTGGATTTATGTTAAAATTTTCTTATAAAGTTGTAAATTTTAAAGAAATGGAATCAAAATTAGAAGTAAAAAAAAAGTGTTATGCAGAATACCAAGCTAATTATGTTTCTGGAATGCTGATAAAAAGAAAGAAATGTCCAGAGTTAGATCTAAGAGATATCGAGAAAAATTGAAAGCCGATCCTAATAAAAAAGCAGCTTATGCTGCTAAAGCAAAATTAAGAATTTTAAAAACTCGCCCTTTAAAAAGAAAACTTTTAAATCAATATCAAAGACCAAGCTCATCTTTTAAAAAACGTTCAACAAAGAGGAAAAGCATTGAAAAAAGTTTTAAAAGCACTACCAACTTCAAAGGAGAAACAATCTGAAATTCTTTCTATTCTTTCAAATAGCTCTGCTTGTAAAGATAATTCGGGTTTACCTCCAGCATGTTCAAAGCTGTATGGTCTTTCTGAAAGCGATGTTTTAGCAGTTGTAAACTTTTATAATGAAGATAAAGTTTCCCAAATATCACCAAACAAAAAGATGTCACTCGAATTCAATTATCTGACGGAAAAGCAAACAATATTCAGATACGTCATTTATATTATACGCTAAAAGAAGCTTTCAAGTTATTCAAGGAAAAGCATCTGCACATAAAAATTGGACTCAGCAAATTTTGCGACCTTCGTCCACGCAATGTAAAATCAGTTACAAAATTTCTGCATAATGTTTGCGTTTGTAGTTTGCATGAAAATATGCGATTTGCCTTAAATGCATTAACAAAATCAATTCAAGCGCCTTCAATCAAAGTTGGATCTGAAATGATAAATAACTTTGTTTGTGAACCGTACACATACGATTGCGCCTATGACAAATGCGTTGCATGCAAAGGTATGAAACAGTTCGATAAACACTTGCAAACTGTTAATACATTTGGTTTCGAAGTATTCTGGGACGAGTGGAGAAAGCCTGAAACTAAAACATATGCAAACATTGAAAAAATTTCAAAAAAGTCTACTGTAACAGAACTCATCCAACACATATCAGCGATGCGTGATAAGTTCGTTAACCACGCATTTGTAAAGAAAAACCAATCAACAACTTTTAATAAACTGAAGGAGGTTTCGATGAGTGTTAATTCTGAAATTGCGGTAATCCAAGTTGACTGGGCTGAAAACGCTAGGTGTTTCTATCAAAATGAGCCACAAGCGGCTCATTTTGGTCAAAATCAAGTTTCTATCATGACCCTAGCAGTCTGGAACATTGAGTTAAAAACATTTGCCATAGTTTCAGATTCAACTGATTATACTAAGTCTTCCGTTATACCGTACATTGACAAAATCCTTCACTCCATTCCTGATCAAGTCAAAGAAGTACACATGTTCAGCGATAATGCCACTTCTCAGTTCAAAAACAAAAGCATTATGGCTGCAATGGTTGTGTTTGAAAAACGTTTTCATAAAAAATTCTTCTAGCATTTCTTTGCAGCGATGCACGGGAAAGGAGCGGTTGACGGATTAGGAGCTACTGTTAAGCGAATCGCAGCCCTAAGAGTTAAAACTAGTCAATACGAAATCAGGTCAACAGCAGATTTTGCATTAGTATTACAAGATTTGCAAATATCTGTAATTCACATGTCAGAAAACGTCTTGTGTCAGATTTCGTCTTTTTGTTTCGTCACTGAACGTTGCGTCATTGAACTGATAGTTTTTTTTCTGTAAAATAAAACGATATGAAAACTTTATTGTTTGTGGCTTTTTTTATGACTACATTATTGCCAAATGAATAAATTACAACAAAAAAATCTAATAAGTCAAGCAAGAATTAAAATTTCAGCGAAAACTCCATTTAAAAGTATGCTGATAAAAAAACACTTTTTTCCGCGTTGCGTCACTGAACTCATGTTTTAATTTTTGCTATGTAGCAGTGTTATGTTAATACAATTGTGTTTAGTTTATATTATAAAATTTTAATTCAAGATTGATTTAGAGTAATAAAAAATTATTTTTTAAGTTATAGAAAAATTTCTATTAAAAAAAATCTCTCCGCATGATGCGTCACTGAACTATGGAATTGGCCATATATAAATTTAAATATATATAAATTTAATTTTGTACAAAAATTAAATTAGTTGTCAGTTGGTGTCCTTGATGTACTTCTTACCGAATATTGTAAATCTCTGCATTAATACTTGATTCAGTTAATAATGTTCGAACTGATGCTAAATTTCCATGCTGACATGCTAAATGCAGGGCTGAGAAACAAAATTTATTTAAAATTTAATTACAACAGCTAAAAAGTATTAAAAACATAGAATTAAAAAAAAGAAAAGAAGAAATTACAGTAACATTACAAGTTAAGCGTAATTTACCATTGTTTAAACTAATATCGACAAGGTCTGGGTTAGAACCATTTTGCAATAGAACTGATATAATTGAAGGCTTATCTTCGATAGCAGCGCAATGTAATGGTGTTTGACGGTTTTATCAACAGCATTGACATCAGCTCCTGCAAGAATCTGAAAAAAATATTTTAGTACGTAAAACAGGTTTTAAAAAGTTTTTTTAAAAGATGTCGATAAAAATTGTTACCAGATGTCTAACAACAATTTCATTTCCAGTTGGGACAGCTAAATGCAGAGGTGTTCTCTGTGACCCATCCATTATAACAGAATTAACATTGACTTCAATACTTATTAAAAAGAGAATAACATCTACATCTTTATTCATAATTGCTTTGTGAAGATAGTTGCGACCCTTGTTGTCAAACTAAAAGATTAATAAAAAATAAAATTAATAACACAAAAAGATAAAAAAATATGCTCAAATAAAAATATTATTAGATTGTATTTACTAGAACAAATAACACCTGTTCTAAAAGACACACGGGTTCATATTGTTGGACACAAACAGCATGTCTTAAAATTATGTAACACCATACAACTTTTAAAAATTTATATAAAAATTAAACAATGATGTATGCAGTCAACGCCAACTTTTCAAAATTAAGTGAGTTAATTCTACTTTTAACGATGTTGATATTATTGGCATTAAAAACATCAAAACATCAAAAGGCAACTGATTCCAAATGTTAACAATTCAGTATATTTACAAATATCTAGTCCACATTGTTGTTTGCACATTTTATATTTATGTCCTTGCATTTTGTTATTATTGCGAATAAAAAAGAACATAAATTTATCTATTAAGAGCAAGTTATAAATAATTTTAAAGCGAGTGGATAAGTCATGTTTTGATAGCCTTATCTCAAGCAACTCCAAACCAAGCAACTGAAGATGGCTATATTAGGTTTAATTGCTAAAGTACAGGATTTTTGTGAAACATATATTTAGCCTATATTGAAACAATATAGGCTAAATATATGTAGTGAAGGTTCTTACTAAGATACTAGGATTGCGAGACTTAAAGCATCTTAAAATAAACTATGCTCTGGTATAAGTTGCATGGATAACGCTTGAATATATTATTATAGTTAAGGTGAGAACCCAGAGTTATACCAAGATCTTTTGGATTAGAAGACCAAGCTAAAGTATGATCTTCTAAGTTTTAGTTAAAGCTTATACACTTTCTCAATGAAGCAGGCAAAATCCTATGAACTAAACACTTACTTTTAGAAATAAAGTTATTTTTACCAATCCTCGACAACTTGATATCTCGAACATTTGTGTATCTTAAAATTTATTTTCGGTCCCTTGTGCACTTGTTTGAACCAAAATCCTCTCGACACTCCTAACTCTTGATATCTCAAACTTTCTTTTTTGGTTTCCTGAGAAATCGAGATATCAAGAGTCAACTGTAGGTAGTTGCCATGTTTCTGACTAAAGTACAACATTATCAAGAGCAAACTAAGTTGTGGCTATGATCAGCATTGCAAAATGAACTATATAACTTGATGTCACCGACATATAGCTTTAAAAAACAAACAAGGTTGTTAACTGTAGCAGTTAAATCATTATATACTGTTAAATCATTATATAGCAGTTAAATCGTTAATATACTTGAGGAACTCCACTAACGATGAGAGCTTAATAATGAACTTAACTAAACTCACCTATTGGTGAGAAATGCAGCAATCCAATTTAATAAATGTTAAACAGAGTAAATTTGGAATGAAATTAGGAATAAAATGGCTTTCAAAAGTCAATATAAATAACATCTGTTGTTGTTATTTATATACTAACAACATCTGTTATTATTTATATACTAACAACATCTATTGTTAGTATTTGTCTAGTGCAATACACAAATCATTTACCAATTTTAAAAAATTTGTACAATTACAAAGTTTCTTGAGAAAACTATGTTAATTATTGGCTATTAAATTACGTTGAGTTAAACACTTTATAATATTTATTATTATAGATACAACTGCTACATAATAATATTTGTGAACCTACCAAATAATTTGTAGACTATGGCAGTTCAATTGTTTTTCAATATTGGCATCACTATGATAAGTGTTTATCAAGTCTATTTTTAAATCGGAAGACATTATCAGCCTCGACAACTTCTTTCGGTAGTTGATTCCAATATGTAACGATTTTATTAGCAAAGAAGAATTTTCTTTGGCAAATGTTAATCTTGGTTTGCTTGACGATGGGGTGTTGATTATTTCCAATTGCTCCTGCAGGACCTTTGAGATAATGCCAGTGTGGTTTAATTATTGGGACCTGCCAGTTTACTTTTATAAAGCTATTGGAAATTTTAAAACAATCAATTAGCATTCCTCTTATTCTTCTATCTTTAAGGGTAGTTAAACCAAGAACTTTGAGTCTTGATTCATAATTAAGTTTACTTAAAGCAGGCACTAGTTTAGTAGCTTGTTTTTGAATTTTAGCCCATTTTGCAGCTGCGCCAATGTCTCTTTGAAATGAAATATCAAATTTAATAATTCTTTTCATTGCACAACAACAAGTGCATGCAAGTGAAATTGGTCTATAATTATTAGGGTCTGATGTTACTCCTTTTTTAAAAATTGGAGAAATAAAAACATCTATATTTACTTTGTGCCCTGATTGTTTATTCGTCTTATTATTAACACTACATAAACTTTATTTATCATTCCCGGTTTATTATTTTTAAAATTAAAACCATGATTTTTCCATAGTCTAGTTAAAGTAAAAACTAATATATTTTTTTCATTTTTTATTCTATCTGCAGCTTTCAACTGAAACAACATCAAGAATGATTTTTATAACAATGTTTTTGCAACCTTGCACCAATCAAATCTAAGTTTTCAAGAGCTTTAATTCTTTTATCTTACAATTCTTTATAAGTATTAAACTTTCCAGTTTGTGGATTAACCAGAAAAAAGTTATACAATTTATGGATTTAATATAACATACTTGAACTTTATAAAGATATAAATAAATTGGCATACAATGTAAAATATCTTTCTAAATGTATTTATTATATATAATTATTTTGAACATGTGTTAAAGCTGAATGTAAAACTTTTGTTATTCCATGTGAATATTTTTATGAACATCTGCTGAACAAATGAATTTTAAACAAAATAGAACAGTTTTATAAAACAAAATGACACCACATGTTTCATAGAACAGTTTTATAAACAAAATGGCGCCAACATATTTCATAAAACAGTTTTATAAAAACAAAATGATGCCACATGTTTCATAGAACAGTTTTAAAAACAAAATGACACCAAATATTTCATAAAACAGTTTTATAAACAAAATGACGCCACATATTTCATAGAACAGTTTTATAAACAAAATGACGCCACATGTTTCATATAACAGCAGGATTCGAATTAACGCAAAAAAATCTAATCATGAAAAAAAATCCTCCCCCTCTCTCACCTCATTACTGGCACCGCTTTGCAGTAAGGGGCTTATATCGTTAGTATAAAACTGTATCTTTTCTACATTAGTTTGTAATTGTTATTTTTTAACATAATATGTCTTATATTTAAATATTATCTTACAATTTTCTTGTTTGGCAGAATTTAAAATAGGGTAAAACACTGTTATAATTTACAGATTAAATTTAAAGTTTAAGTTGCAGTTATAGTGTAATGAGCAAGTAACACATTTAATACTATTACGATATTACTTTTAATAATTGTTTTTAATTAACATGATACTTAAAAAAGTAAAAGTAAAAAAGTAAAATATTACAATATTTGAACCACTTTATTTAGTTATAGAAAACTATCTAATACGTTTTTGCTGACGATAAAACATAAAAAGTTCTAAAACACCAATAATACAGACTAAAAAGTTGTTTTAACAATATAAAAAGCTTGTATTAATGTAAAACAACTTCACGACGCTGTTTTATACAGTTTATAACATTAATAACATAAAACACATTTAAAATTAAACAAAGTAAATAAATATAATTGTTTAATTATAATAATACTAAATTAAAATAATATCGTTGTATAACTTTAAACTTCAAATTGGCGCAAAAACATGCCTATTGACCATACAAGTCTATAATCTATAGACCAAATAAAGAAAAAAATATTAGATACCACATTTTTTATAACTTATTGTTTCTTGATCTAGTGTACTATTAAAAATTTAAGTATAATTAATTTTTTCATTGTTGATGTTTTTGTTTATTTTTTTTATTCAAATTGTTTTGCAATAAAAAGTGAAAATAAAAAATTTGGTTTAATAAATCGAAAAAAGTTGTTTAAAAAAAAAAAAAATTTGGTTTAATAAATATTTTCATAAGTTTAAGTATATGCTTAAAATATTTTTTTAGAAAAAATTTCCTCTGAACAGTAGTAACATAATTTATTTTTTTAATTTGAATTTTTTATAATTTAATTTTTGGTTTTACATTTGCAATAGAATGTTTGAAAACCATTTTCATGAAACAAAAAATAATAAACTATTCAAAATGTTTATGATTTAAATAAAACTTCCATTCTCACTTGCACTATGTTCTAAATCTAATATTGTTACTGTAGTTAGATATACGGTTGACTTTCAGGAGTGATCCTCGCTATGCCACTGGGTATTACAAGTGACGCTGAAATTAAAATTTTTTTAAATTTTATCAATTTTTTTTTAATTTCAAATTTCTAAATTAATAAGAGAATTTTAGAAGACTAAAATTCTTTTGTTCAAATAGTTTTCTAGTTCAAATAGTTTTTGTTCAAATAGTTTTCTTTTTAAAAAAAATTCCTAAAAGTAACTTGCGTATTTATAGAAAATGCTTGATCTTGATATCGCTTTAAATAAAATGAAAATATAAAAAAATGGTATCACGTCTTTCATATTCTATTCGAGATTTCTTGTTAAAATAATTTTTAGTTAGAAGCTTTTATTATGTGTTAACAACATGAAAGATAGTAATAGAAACATTTGTATGGCTAACTTTTACGAGTTTTTAAATATATTAACAATCGCGATACGCTTAATTCGAGCCCAGAGTTTTATAAATAAAATGATGTCACATGTTTCAAGAGTTTTGTAAAACAAAATGACATCATATGTTTCACAAAACAGTTTTATAAACAAAATGCCGTCACATGTTTCATAGAACAGTTTTATAAACAAAATGACATCACATTTTCATAGAACAGTTTTATAAACAAAATGATGCCACATGTTTTATAGAACAGATTTGTAAAACAAAATGACATATGTTTCATAGAAAAGTTTTATAAAACAAAGTGACATCCCATATTATAGAATAGTTTTGTAAAATAAAATCAAAAATATTTAAAATCAAAAATGTTTCAAACATTTTAAACTTTACCTGCTCAGCTGCATATGGTTCTCTAGCTAAAATAGCTGAAGAAGCATCATTATCTCTGCAGTTCATTGCAACAATAAAAGGTGTCTGCCCCTGAGCATCTTTGATGTAAAAGTTCATGTCTGGATGACTAAGAAGTATACGAGTTATAATTGGATTCTTAGCAGCTATTGCAATATGTATTGGCGCTCGACCATCAGCATCCTTAAACCAAATACATAAACAATATTAAATTATATAACAAAAAAAGTCACCTAACTCAAAAAAGTATAGGCTAAACTTACAAAAGCAACTTAGCAATCTTACAAAATAATTCACAAAATATTCATAAAGAAATTGATTATTTCATACTAAAAAAATGATCTACTGATGAATAAATATAAATGATCTACTGATGATAAAAAATAAATTTATTTATAGATTTTTAAAGGGCTGTTTTTTACACATAAATTTCAGTTATTTTAGCAAATTCCACCCCTACCCCCATTTTCACATAGAAGGCACACCTGCATTCTGATAAAGTGTATCCACTCTTTGTATGTTAAACTACCCTACATTGTAATTGTGAAAGATACACATGCTACTAGAAAATAAAGTTACAGGTAGTAGCATAAAAAATTAAATATTTCAATATTTCTTCATTTTAAGGAATGAAAATCAATATATAAGTTAACAAATAACAATAAATGACAATATTACAAAAGAAAGACAACAACACTTTATTTTTCTTTCAACTAATTTCAACTAATTTTTAGAAACACTTTTAATTTATGCTTATTTTATAATTCGGAAAAATTCATTATATCACAATTTTGCAATTTTTAAAATATATTTTTCTATGTTTTGATAAGCTTTATCTAATAGTTCATTTTTCATTTTATTTATTGCATTTAGCTCTTCTAAACCTACTTTTTATTATGTGTAAGAACCATTATTGCTGTAGAGTGTCATTATTTTTTTTTTTTAGATGTAAGAATCATCATTGCTGTAGAGTGTCATTATTATTAAAAGCAATTAAATTGCAATCTAAATCAATAGGAAGAACTGCTTCCTTTTGGTAAAGCAATGAAAATGGCAAAAACCCTAAAAACAGTAGACTTGTTTCTTAACTCTCAATGAAAACAAAATGCTATCAACAATATATGATCATTCAAGACAAGCCTTATTCAGCACTTTTAATACAGGGTTATTCCATAATTAAAACCACTATATTCCATTATTAAAATCACTTTATTCCATAATTAAAATCACTTTATTCCATAATTAAAACCATTTTATTACAAGATTATAAATACTTTATTTTATAAAACAAATAAATTATGAAAAATTATAAAAAACATTTTCCACAAACGTTTTCAAGTTCAATATCTATTTTTAAATAAAAGAATTTCTAGACAACGCCAACAATAAATATTGCCTAAGATGCTTGTAAAAATTAGCAAAACTACCTGATCGGGTGTCTAGTAGATAGCAAACGCGCTCTTTTATTGTGTTTCTTGTTTTTGCCAATGGTTTCATTCTCTTTTAAATTGTTTTTATTTCACCAAAAACTTCCTTTATGGGATTCAATTGGGGAGAATAGGCAGGTAAATTTTTAATATAATCCGATTTTCATTTAATAATCTCAACACATCTCTGCTGTAATGAAATTTACAATTATCCATGATAAGAACGTGATTTGGATTGCTTCTGAAATATGGAATAAAATTTTGTGTAATAAAATTTTTAAATCTTTCTGAATTATAAGCACCATCACTTAACTCATAAGAGACTATTCCATTAATATTAATAACCATCATCAAGCTAATATTTACACCTTTGCTGGCTGGGACAGTAACATATGCTTTTTGATTTTTTTATTTTTTTTTATTTTTTTTTGTTATTCACCTCCCTCAAGGCCAAGAAGGCCACTACAGATGAGGAGGCTACTTAATGGTGGTTATAACCCTCTCTCAACTCTATAACTCCGAAACACGAACCTCGACGAACAAGGCCGCTGCGGGGAGAAACAAGTTGAGCGCAGTACTACCAGGGACGTGGTGGGGATCGAACTTATCAATGAATATCCATAACGATTTATCAATGAATATCCATAATTAGTAGTGGTGTGGCAGGTTAAAACCTGTTTCATGTAAAAATACTAATTGGTCATAATTATAGTTTGCTAATTCTCTTGCAAATAATTGTCTACGTTTAACTCTGAGAGAATTTCTTTCAATTGGTCATTTAGTTACTTTCTATTTAAGTTAGCCTCTTTCTAGTATATCCCATTTTTTTTTAAATTTTACTTACATAACTTTGTGAGACATTCCATTCCAATATTATTTAAATTTTCTGCAATTTCTTACTGAACATAACTACTGTCATTATTTAAATATTTGGCTATTTCAATTTTTATTATACTGTTATCCTTAAATTTCGGCCCTCTTTTGGCACCTAATATTTCTTTATCTGTTAAGCCATGATTAATTTTTTAAATTAATTTACGCACATAGCTGTAGGATAAGTTGGTTATAATGATAGAAATAATTAAAGTATCAGTAAAATAATAAAATACTTATGCAGTTTTATTTAAATGATTTTATTATTATTTATCTTTTATTCTTAATTATCAATGGCTTCATTTGTCTTCTGAAAGTAACTTTATTACTTTAATTTAAAAATTCTTTTAGATATGTTTTATATACTTGTCTCTTGCTGATTCAATATCACAGGCACACAAATTTCATCTATATAAAAATTTATAACAAAACTTGATTGAGTTGTATTTTATGTTTATAATCAAAATAAAAAAAATAAAAAAATGAACTCTTACATTGCGCATTAAAAAGTAATTAAAACTCTTTTGTTTAAAAATATTTCTTAAACACTTTTAAGCAAAAGAGTTAGCATAGCAGCGTACCATTTTGGTTTTGGCAACTTGTTTATTTAACCAAGTATCAATCCCAGGATCACTTAATTTTTTTAAAAAATTCTATTCTTTCTGTGCAATGTTTGTCCAAATATCATAAATACATTGCCTTATGCTACTTAAAAAATCTATTTTAAGAAAACAAACTTTACGCTATTAAAGCTTTTATTTAAAAAAAAAAAGAAAGAAAAAGAAACTTAAAAATCTAATAAGGGTTTATATCAAATACAATCATTTCCACACCTACTATGAGTTGACACTTATCGTAGGTTTCAAGTACTAACATAAATTTTGAGTCAAAGTAGTTATTTATTTTATTTGTATTTATATTTTGTGTATAAACTACATTGTCATGCACCTCTATTTGAATATGTAGAAACCGCAATACATAGTTACTTTTACAAAAACTCATTTATTACATCAGCATATGAAATCGTTTATTACATCAGCATATGAAAATACTTTTTTTTAAAGTAGCAGCTGTTAAAAGCAAACAAAACAAAAAAATTTAAAAAGATAACATAAAATTTTATTTCTAAATCAAACTTAATCAGGTAAATAAAACATGAACTATTATTAATATCAAAAACGCTTATCATTATAGTATTAATGTAGTATTTTTAAATGAAAAATAAGTATGAACTAAAAAAATTATTATTCCATACATATCATATGTCCAATCAATAATTCTTTTTTACCATAAAATAAATAGTATTTTACTTAAATTCTTTTACAACGGCAAGACAAAATATAAGACCAAAACATGAATAGGTTGTACATTTAATTTCTGACCCCCCTAGTTTCCTTTTATAAATGACTGTAACTCAGTTGTTAGTTAATATTTTTTATTCATTTTTTCACAAAATCTTTAGGACAATGTTACTGATCAGTGAGTTATTCCATTATTTTTACCAGAATATTCCAAAATTCTAGTGCAAAAACTTTCAATAAGTGAGTAGTATTTTTCTTGGGTGATGGAAACTCATTTTTTTTTGAACTCTTGTGATGAGTTATTGGCGGTTTTGGGGTCTGGGATTTTTAAAAAAAAGCTGTTCTGAAACCTTGCACATACATGCTTAATGCAATTAAGGTCTGTTGAATTCTCTGGCCAATCAGCACAGACATTGTTGAACTCCCTATTAATGACATTCAAAATAATCCACCCTGTATTAAGACAACATACTGAGAATGTGGAAATTTTGCTCTGTAGCCAATTCTTTCTTAATTTTTTGGAAGAAAAATTAAATGTAAAAGCAAAAAAGCAAAAAAATAAAAAAATAAAAAAATTTTGAGAAAAAAAAAAGTACTAAAAATATTAGAAATATTTTAAAATTTTAATTCATAATAAATGTTTATTGATGAAAATATTATTTTATATTTTCATTATTGTATACTTTATGTTTATTAAATAGTCTTTCTTTTTCATTTGTGTACCTAAAAATTTTTAATAAAATGTTACAATGCATTAATCTTTTATTTGAAACTGTGAGCGCATTATGAACTTGACACTAAAGCAGATTTTAAAATACACGATAAGTGTCAACAATATATACGATAAGTGTGAAATACATACAAAAAGAATGGAAACTGTGCATTGAAAGTTTGATCAAAATAAGTACATAAATGATTTAAATTTGCAAAAATTCATATCCAATTCATTTCTACTTTCTACTAATCTAACATATAATAAATTTTGCTAAACTTAGGTTGTGGTTTCACAGTGTGGAAACAACCGTACTGTAACTTTTATATTTTATTGTTCATTTTTTCCAATTGATGCATAGATTGTAACCATTTATATATGAAAATAATCAGCTTATATCTAACTTATTTCTATGCACTATTTTCAATATTGAATATGAAATAATATGAAGCATGTAAATTGCAATGAAAAGTAAATTATGCATGAATATTTTGTAAACTATGCATGAATATTTTGTAAACTATGCATGAATATTTTGTAAATTTTGCATGAATATTTTGTAAATTATGCATGAATACTTTGTAAATTATGCATGAATATTTTGTAAAGCCTTTTTTAACTTTTAATAGTCTTAATTGCATTTTTACTTTTTTTGATAAAATACAACTCAACCTCAAACTTTTAGTTTTGCTTAAAGTTGTCAATAGCTATCCAGGCACCTGCCTGTTGGTTACTGCTTGGGTAACATTACCAAATGAGGGGTAACCGTCATTAGATAAGTTTAAAATCTATTTCATTCATTTTTAAAATTTAAAATCATTAATCGTAATATAACAATTTAATATTAGTATGCAAAAGAAGGTCTTGAAAATCTTGTTCAAAATTTAAATAGTTACAATTTCTTTATCCCCAACAAAATTTCTAAAAACATTGAAACTTCGTAAATTTATTTGAGTTTATGATTCAGAAATCCACTTACTATTCCTCACATTATACATAATGTTTTCCTTTACATAAATCGTAACTCCTCAATTTATTTATTAGTTTGTCTTATGGACAAAACTCTTTTAAAACCTGGAAGATGGAAAACATAATTATGCTGTTTTAGTGTGCAAGTACATGTGCATACCTGCAACTTTAGTGCCATCAGAATACACTTTCTCGACAATGGGCATGTGGTCAATTGACGGCAGCCATTTTTGGCACCAGAAACAATAGACGCGCTAGTAATTATTAAACCTGGACATTTAAATTAAAAATAACTTAGATGTTAAAATGCTGAAAAATGTGAAAACGCCTGCCTGTTTGTCAATGAGTGTCCAGGATTGCAAGAATTGAAATGTCCAAAATAATTAAATTATATAAGCTCCATACATCTGTTGAACGAATCATATGATTGTCAATTTGGTGTAGATGATTTAGTGTAGGTTGACTGTAGTCAGAGTCATCACTTAAACTTAAGATGATAGAAAGAAACTATTGCATAAACAAGTTATTTTCAGAAGGTCTAATGGTGACCCCAGGCAAATTGTCTGGCAACTCCTGCTGGTGTTGCAACTCACAGGTTAAACAGAAACTGCTGTTGTAAGATGTATTTTTCATGTTTGTAAGATGTATGTATTTTTTATGTTTGTAAACATTTGGGTTTAGTTTATAATTTCTATGTCTCTAACCTATATTAATAGTCTATATTAAGTTATTTGTTTTTAAGCTGCAAAAGGTTGTTTTATAAGGTCATTTTATAAATTTAAAGCGTAAAAAAATCAAAACAAATTTATTTTAGTTTTTAATGATACAAAAACTTTTTAATAATACAAAAAAATGTGCTTCATTTTTTGTCATAACAAAATATAATGCTTTATCTTTTAGTCAAAACAAGATAATGTTAACTTATTAATAATGTTGAACACGCAAGAACAGTTTGAAAATAAATTTTTTGTTTGTTTATAAAACAAATGGTGTATTATAATTAGTTATTAATGTACTTACTAACTAGTAACTTCTAACTACCCACATGTAAAATATAAATGTATCTATGCAACTGCTTCCTGCATCATACTTATAACCTTCTTTTGTATGGCTATAATTTTTTATTTTTTTTAATAAAGTAAAAAATAGCCACATACAAACCTATAGTTTAAAAACCAAAAACCATTGTTTGATTATATATACTACTTGAGCAGTAAAAATGGTTATATTTGTAAAAAGAAAGAAATCTTACAAACATCAGACAAAGGCTCATATAGATCCTCAAAGAGAGGACCATACATCCTCAAAGAGATGACAGTCAAAGATGAATTTTTTTTGTAACTCTCTCTCAACCCTAAACGCTAAGACACAAACCTTGTTAAACAAGGCTGCTGCAAAACACAAACCTTGTTAAATAAGGCTGCTGAAAAAAACTCAAACCTTGTTAGACAAGGCTGCTGCAAGACACAAACCTTGTTAAACAAGGCTGCTGCAAGACACAAACCTTGTTAAACAAGAACATTATGCAGAGAAACAGATTGTAGTACTTCACATGAGATGTTTTAGAATTTTTATTTATTCATATAATTTTTTATTTTAACTTTTAGATTACTATTATTATGAAAATGATATCATTACCTGCATATATATATCAGCATTATGTTCTATAAAACATTGAACAACTTTATCCTTAGATGATGCACAATCCAAATGCAATGGTGTGAGCCCATCAATACATTCACTGGCACAACCACCATCTAAGCCTGGTCTTCTTGGACTACAAAGCAAACAACAACTTTTTGAAATTAAAAAGTAACTATATTCCTCAATGCATTATCATTTATTAATTGTCAGGTAATTTTATACTGTCATGTCAACTGTTGATTTCAGTTCAACTGTTATCATGTCTAATTTCAACTTTTAATATGTCAAGTAAACTGTTATCCTGTAAACTGTTACTGTAAGGTCAGCTGTTATACTATCAGGTTAACTGTTGTTTGGACTACAAAGCAAACAACAACTTTTTGAAATTAAAAAGTAACTATATTCCTTAATGCATTATCATTTATTAACTGTCAGGTCAGGTTATCCTGTCAGGCCTGTTATCCTGCAAAGTCAACTGTCAGGTCAGGTTATCCTGCTACTGGCAACACGTAACCCAGTACAATCTGCTTCATGCCCTGTAGGATACGCCTTTTTAGGTAAAGGCTAGGAAATGCCAACTCCGACTTAAAACACCCCCTGCTTTGGGGCTCTTGGTTGAGTAAAAGCTAGAGATGGTGTCTCGATAAAAATACTCATCTTGGGCAGATTAAATGTGTTAAATGCATCCGGCTAGTCTTGTAGAAGGCCTCCTAGGTAAAGACTTAAGGGGTAAACAGATTCTATCTGTTGACCAGCCTCGCACCTCTTCTTCATCTATTAGGCTGGCGCAGATGTATTTTTAATACATTGTTTCCAGTTTAGGATGTTGAATGCTGGATCTTCAGCCTCTCAGAGAGGATGATTCCATCAACAGTTGAAAAATATCAAAGTATTAACATTGCCATGTTGCGCATGAATGGTGTCCCTGTTTGTTCTTTTGGTGTGCATTGCAGAGGCCACATTTGGAGCCCTTGGTTACGGCTTAGGGTTTATTAATAGTAATGTGGCAATTGCTTGAGCTGTTAAACAGTGTTCTGAGCTCTATCTATGCTTTGAGTCAAGTTCTTCAACAAATTTAAAAATGAATAAAGTACCAAAAACTATACAACACAAAAAACTATCATCATCACCAAGTTCTCTAAACCTATCATTCACTAATATTCATGGTCTTCGAAGTAACTTTGCTTCTGTTGAGTCTTATCTCTTGCAAAGTTCACCCGACCTACTTGCTCTTTGTGAGACTAATTTGAGTTCAGATATCTCATCTTGCGATCCTAGTGTTGATGGCTATCTTCTTTTAATTCATGAAGACTCCAATAGTCACATGCTTGGCCTGGACATTTACATTTGTAAGAATTCACCCATTTGTCGTGAAACTAGGTTTGAACCCACAGACTATTCTTTTGTGTGCTTTCGTTTAGCACTACTTCACTTTATCGTTTTTCTCTTTGTTCTATATCGCTCCCCTTCATCTCAAGACTGCACTCTTTTTGATGTTATTTCTGATCATGTTGACCAAGCCCTCTCTATTTATCCATCAGCTAATATTGTTGTTGTCGGTGACTTTAATACTAATCACACTGAATGGCTTAGCTCTAGTGTCAGTGATTCTGCAGGCATTAAAGCCCACAACTTTTGCCTTTCTCAATCCTAGACTAAATAGTCAACCTTCCAAATCGCTTTCTAGACAACCCGAATCATTTACCTTCTCTACTCGACTTATGTCTTGTTTCTGATCCTAGTCAGTGCTCAGTTTCTCCACATTCACCCTAAGGTACTTCTGATAACAGTTTGATCTCTCTAAAACTAATATCTCATTCTTCTTCATCACCTGAATCCCTCTATATTATTGTACCTCTTACAACTAACTTAAAAGCTGACTGGGAAAGTTGCTCCTCTATGGACAGCACGCTTCTTCTTATTTTGTAACTTCAGGGGTTCCTCAAGGTTCTATCCTTGGCCCTCTTTAATTTATATCAACAATCTTCCAGATATTCTCACATCTAAGGTGGCATTGTTCACTTATGATACTACTATTTACTCTTGTGGTGATAAGAAGCTAACACTCTCTAATTGCTTGGAGGGGGCATTTGAGCTTGAAAAGTATCTCACTTCTGCAACAGCATGGGGCTCACAGTGGCTGGTGAATTTCAATACAGATAAAACTTAATTTTTTTCAGCAAATTGTTATCGCAATAATTTAGATCTTCCTATATTTATGAACGGTAATGTACTCGATGAGTCATCTACTCTTCATTTTCTAGGATTAACTATCTTACTTCCAATCTTTCTTGTGGAAACCATATATCAAATCTGTTGTAAAATTAACATCTGCTAAGGTTGCATCTCTTTATCAAGCTTGACACTTTCTTACTTCAGATTATATTCTCTATCTCATAAATCTCAAATCTGGCCTTGTATGGAATACTGTTGCCATATCTGGGGCGGATCTTCTAATGATGCCCTTTCTCTTTTAGACAAGGTGCAAAAATGCATTGTAAACATAGTTGGGCCTGCTCTTGCAGCCAACCTCCAACCATTATCACATTGTCTTAATGTTGCTTCTCTTTTTATTTTCTATAAATACTATAATGGGCACTGCTCTAAAGAGCTAGCGTCTCTTGTGCCATCTACTAAAATTCATTCTCATGTTACTCGTCATTCAATTAAGTCTCATCCTTTTTCTGTGACTGTTCCTAAATGCTCCAAAAACTCTTATTCGTCTAGTTTTTTTCCTCGAACATTAGTTTTTTGGAATTTGCTTCCTTCATCTTGCTTTCCTGATTCATATAATTTGCAATCCTTTAAGTCGCCTGTCAATCGTTATCTTGCTCTACAACCCTCATCTTTTCTCTTCCAGTAACTTCAAACTCTAATTAGTGGTTGCTTGCAGACTTGTTGGAAGCGAAGATGTTAAATAAACTCAAAATTTTAGAAGTCACTTACTTTTAGTCTTATAAATACCAATGGTGTATACACCATCAAACACCAATGGTGTACACCATCAAATTTACTAGATTCAATTATGACAGATCGTATCATTTAATAACACACTGTTAGTAAATTTAAATTCAACATCAATAATACAAAAAAAATAAAACAGCATCATATTTTCTGTAATGTCAAAAATACAAACAATAATGCAGCTAAACAGTATTTCTTATTACTAAAATATAAAAAATTAATTTTGCAAAAAAAAATTTGGTTAATTAATTGTTCAACAAACAGGAAAATGAAAAACTGCAATTGAGAAATAAATAAATAAAAAGTTTAAATGCTCATCAGATTCAAGTAAAAAAATTAAAAAGATAAAAACAGTGAAAAAATGAAAGTTAAGATTAAAACTTTTACCTTATTTATGAAAAGCAAACAATTTAACATGATTTAAAATTGATGGCAATAACAAAAACTAAATACCTATGTAAATCACACTTGTTACGAATTAAAAAGCATGCAGTTTCTTCATCCCTCTCAAATATAGCTCGATGAAGCAATGTCCAAACACAATTATTAATACCAGTACTCCAAAAGTCAGTATCAGCACCATGTTTAACCTGATAAACATACAAACAGCTAACAAAATTACAGAACAAACACTACAGAATATAATACACAACACCCATATATGCAAAATTATAAAAAATAACAATTACTAAGGATGAAGCAATATCTAACTGGTGACTTTTTAATGCTACCCACAGTGCTGTATTTCCATCTTCATCACTGCTATTTACATCTGCACCTCTTATACATAAAGCTTCCACAACAGGTGTTAGTCTCAAATGAATTGCCATTTGCAATGGTGACATGTTTTCTTTGCTTCTATAGATAGGCAATTGATTGAGCAAAAATTTCTTTCATACAAAAAAAAGATCAGTTAAAAAAATGTTCAATCAATAAAATTAAATGCTCATGAAATGAAAATGAGTGTAAAGTTAAACAATCTTTTAACAAAAAAATGATGTTATGACATAAGAACATCAAAATAAATTATTTTAATTTCTGTTTACAGTAAAATTAAGAAAAATAAAATTTAAAAAATTTAATGAAAAAAAAAAATTGATTGCTTACTGTTTATAATAAAATAGTAAAATAAAAAATGATAAAAAGTGTTCGTATTTTTTTTTAAATTTTATTTTTATTTTTGCATTTATATCACTTTTTTTTAAAATTATATATAAATAACTTAAAAAGTCTATATTTATTTGGGCTTTCTACTTTTTATATAATTTATATACAAGTATATAAAAAGAAAAAAGTAGAAATTATATTTTTTGAGCAGAGTGAACTTGTTGTAGAGTGTTTCATAGAAAGAATAGTGGAAGTTAGTTGAACAAAAATAAGTTGGTACACAAACACAGGTTAGTTAGTACACATACACAGGTTTTCACTTTAGTGCATTGTAAAAGTGAATAAACAGTTGTGTAGATAGAATTTTTTGATGTTATGACATTTTAATTTGATATTATGACACTTTGTTGATGATATGACACTTTAAGCTATTGTGCAAACTCTTAATTTTTTTTCCAAAGGATTTTGCAAAAAAAAACTATGGTGATTGGAGCTTAAGAACTAAAACACCCCAAAAAGTCGAACCATCCCCAACGCTAAATATGAGAGCAACGAGTTATGAAAATAATTTTTTTATTATATTATTTTTAATTTAATTTCAACATGTTTTAAATTTCATTAAATAATATTCCAAGGTTTAAAAGTTATGACCCTATAAATTTTCCATCGCTTCCAAAATGTGTCAGTTGTAAATTTTATACAATTTTAACTTTCGAATTTAATTTGATCTAAATAAGCAAGGATAACTATATATACATATGAAACCTTACAACAATATGATAGAGGTTTGAGCTGCTAGAGCTGGCTCAACTTGATTTACAACATGTTTTTGGAATTTATTTAAAAAAGAAAGGTCATCATCAACAAAACCAGCCATATGTCAACAGTATTCCAAACAAGGATGGTTAGGAGATTAATCGAAAATAACAACCACAATCAAAAGAGATAACCTTTGCAAAGCATTTTTATCGTCAGTAGTTAAAGATAATTTTAAAAGAGGTAAAGAATGAGGCTGTTGTTAATATTCAATTTGTATTGCAAGAAATGTATTGTTTGACCATAAAAAAAATGTTTTTTTTTAAAATTATAACCCTTGCATTACGTAAAATGGTTATGCTTCTTGCTAAGAACTATTGAGTTCATCATACAATTCACTTTAATCAATCTATTGTCATAACTATTTTTATTTTAAGCATTACATACTGTTGAGCAAGGTGGGTTTTTTAAATGTATTGTTAAGCATAGTGAAGTTTTTAAATATATTCTTATAAAACCTAAAAACTAAATACAGAATAAAAATACATCTTTGACCATCAAAAAATACATACAAAGTTAGCCTGATTAATTCCTTTACTTTATTAATTCTGTCATATAGTTTTAAAATAAAAGGAAATTAAACTGAAAGTTTAGAACCAGTTGACGCAACTAGTAGTTTTTTGTTCTGCTCAAAAGAAAAAACTAAATAACGTCTGTAATAAAATTAAATATTGAAAAAATGTATTTAAATTCACCAACAAATGACATTTTGCAAAAAGCACAAAATTTTAAAGAATATTTGATTTTTTGGAATGTAATAATTTTTTGTGGTGAGAAACTTAGAACATATAAAAAGTTGATAAAATTTAATAAAAATATATTTATATAGTTATAAAATTATATAAAATTTAATAAAAATATAGTTATATAGTTATAACAGTAAATTATAATTTTGATAAAATATTTTAGTCTGTTTTAAAAACACATAGTTTACTTAGTTTTGTTTCATTTTTTCATTTATTTTTGTATGAATGAGTATGGGTATATCTAGCCACAAGCAATTAAAATAAAATAATATTAAGCAATTATATTAGGCTTATTATTTTGTATTACTTAAAACATTACCGTTTGTTGACATCTGCACCATTTTCTAGCAAAAATAAACATGCTTCAACATTTCTGTGCATTATCATTTTGTGCAAAAGTGTTTGATGATCTTCTCCACAAATATTTAGATCAACATCCATATTAACTAGCAACTTCCCAATTTTGTATTGTTTAGTCAAGAGTGCAATCAAGAGTGGAGTTTGACCTGCACTGTCCAAAACGTTAAAGTCAGGTACAATTGGAAGTCGCCCACCACTCAAAGAAGCATTTTCTGAAAAAAATTAAAACCACTAATAAATCTTCTTGAGCAATAAAAAATAAAAAAGCAAAAAAAGCAAAAGAATTTTTAAAATATGTTTATAAATAAGTTTATTAAATATACACAAATATATTTCTTCATTTATGACTCTATTTAGGCAATGTTCAGGTAAGAAAAAGAAAGAAACCAGTTAATAAATGCTATTTTAGACATAAAAAACTTCTTTATTTAGTGGTAATTATTTAGTACCTGAATACTTAATAAAACATTTCACAATCTCTTCTTGCTTTTCTATCACAGCAAAATGCAGAGGGGTACAGTTCCAACAATCAGTAATAACATCTTGTTGTAGGCCGTCTTCAATATCAAGCTGAGTAATTTGCATTGATTCAAAGTCAAACTTTTCAACATCAGTGGGTGATTGAATTAGTTGCACATCGATTCGCCCATCAAAACTTGTTATTAATCTCTTTGATTGTTTGATACCTGTGTAAAAAAATTGAAATGGCAAAAAATATAATTATGTTATAATAAATACATATCGTTAGTATAAAAGGGAAATGCACAAAGTCCAAAAATATCATTTTGAAATAATGAACAAAAAAATTTTTGCGTAACAGTTAAAATAATAAGTTTTTGTGTAATAGTTGAAATAAAAAATCTTAATAACTAATCAAATTTGTGTGGCATATCAAACCATAACTCCATACTGCCAAAAAATGGACTTAGTGCATTTCCCTTGTATACCAACGATATGTAAATTATAATATAACTATAACAGTTGACAATTAGTTAAAATTAATAAGTTGACAATTAGTTAAAATTAATAAAAAAGTTAATTCTTGAACTACTAGTAATTTTGAATGAATAATTTAAATTATTCGTTATGATTTTTTTTCTGATTATTATTTACTATAATTAATTTTTTTTTTAATCAAAATGATTCACTTTTAAAACTAGAAGGTAAAACAAAAAAACTGATCTTACAAATGAACAAAAAAAAAATTTGGTTAAATTGCTTTTAAACTTTTATATAACTCTATTTGTCATTTTGTTGTAAAATTTTTAAATTTTCTTAAATCAAGCATAGATCATTAGGTTATATTTTAAAAATCCAGGTCATATTTTAAAATCTCTGTAAAAAATCCAGAACTTAATTTCCCTTATTTTCTTCTTAATTTTGCATTTAGCTGAGTTGTTTCCAATTTTTTTTAAAAACTTTTCTTAATCTTTTTACAAGTGATGAGTGAAAAAGTTTAAAAACAAATATGTTACAAAAATATATAACTTGTATGTATGGAAAACGATTGAGATATTAGGAAAAATTTAAAGTTAAGAAAAATATCAGGAATTCCAAATATAAAGTGTGCAGAATATAAAGTTCAATTGCCTTACTTCAGCTAAATATTTAATCTAAAAAACAAATGTATAATAAATGATAAATCAAATTATTTTTGTGTAAAAATTTTAGATTGTAATTGCAATAGTCCTTTACTTAATATTCAGTAGGTGTTAATACTTATAAGAGTCACTACAGATGAAGAGTAGCCTCTTCATCTGTAGTGGCCTTCTCGGCTTTGAGGAGATGAATTAATAAAAAAATAAAAAAATAAATAAAGTTTGCTGTTACTGACATTAAAATACTAAATAATGTTTACATGTGGTAATTATTATAAGAAAAATATGTTTTTTGGTAGGAGGTGCTGGTTTACTTTCTCAATTGCCTACTGTTAAAAATGATTATTAGGTCATTTTAATTTTCATTTGAAGTTGAGGTTAGTTAGGTGTTAATATTGTTAGGTGTTAATATTGTTAGGTGTTAATATTGTTAGGTGTTAATATTGTTAGGTGTTAATATTGTTAGGTGTTAATATTGTTAGGTGTTAATATTGTTAGGTGTTAATATTGTTAGGTGTTAATATTGTTAGGTGTTAATATTGTTAGGTGTTAATATTGTTAGGTGTTAATATTGTTAGGTGTTAATATTGTTAGGTGTTAATATTGTTAGGTGTTAATATTGTTAGGTGTTAATATTGTTAGGTGTTAATATTGTTAGGTGTTAATATTGTTAGGTGTTAATATTGTTAGGTGTTAATATTGTTAGGTGTTAATATTGTTAGGTGTTAATATTGTTAGGTGTTAATATTGTTAGGTGTTAATATTGTTAGGTGTTAATATTGTTAGGTGTTAATATTGTTAGGTGTTAATATTGTTAGGTGTTAATATTGTTAGGTGTTAATATTGTTAGGAGTTAATATTGTTAGGTGTTAATATTGTTAGGTGTTAATATTGTTAGGTGTTAATATGGTTAGGTTTTAATATTGTTAGGTGCTAATATTGTTAGGTGTTAATATTGTTAGGTGTTAATATTGTTAGGTGTTAATATTGTTAGGTGTTAATATTGTTAGGTGTTAATATTGTTAGGTGTTAATATTGTTAGGTGTTAATATTGTTAGGTGTTAATATTGTTAGGTGTTAATATTGTTAGGTGTTAATATTGTTAGGTGTTAATATTGTTAGGTGTTAATATTGTTAGGTGTTAATATTGTTAGGTGTTAATATTGTTAGGTGTTAATATTGTTAGGTGTTAATATTGTTAGGTGTTAATATTGTTAGGTGTTAATATTGTTAGGTGTTAATATTGTTAGGTGTTAATATTGTTAGGTGTTAATATTGTTAGGTGTTAATATTGTTAGGTGTTAATATTGTTAGGTGTTAATATTGTTAGGTGTTAATATTGTTAGGTGTTAATATTGTTAGGTGTTAATATATGATATAAGATATGTAGTACAATAAAATTAAAAATTTTGTTTTTGTTTTTTCTTGAAACATTCTTTTTGCTTTCTTTTTTACAAATATAGAAACCTAAAACTAAAAAAAAAAAAAAAATTATAAATAGAGTTACACATGCAAACCTCCTTTGTGAACATTCTGATATCCAAACATTGATGATGATGTTAATGCCATTGCAGCTGAACTAGCTGCTTGCATTTCATTTAAGAAGGAACTCTCTGCAAATAAAACTTGAAATATAACTTTTTTTACTTGCAACATATTTTACAAGGTGTATATATTTGTGTATGTGTGTGTGTTTATATATGTATATAATTGTGCATGAATGGTAGCATCCAAAATTTGTGGACAGGCTAATAAAAATTTTGTAATAATAATTGTGTAATACTTCAGCACATAATTAAGCCTAGTATGTATGTAAATGTAGGCTTAAGTAAGTATTTAATTACATTAAATACATACTTAAGCCTACATTTACATACATACTTAAGCCTACATATTATATATTAATTAGAAAGTTGTGATGTTTACAATTATGTTTTGAACAAACATTGATTAATTAATGTTTTTAAATTAATTTACAAAAAAAATTTTTTTTTTTTGACGAGTTTAAAAATTTGTGAACAAACTAAAGCTTTTTACATTTTTCTTACAAAATTGGCAGTTAATTGATATTTAAAACAAATTTTTGGAAATTATTAAAAAGCTTTATTAATAAGATTTATGAGATCATATAATCAAAAAAATGTATTTCCAGTGAAAAAGTTGATTGTGAGATTAGTTCAAAATAAAAACTTGCTTTGAAAGAACAGCTTTATGGAACTATGAAACAAGAAATATAAAAAAATATATGTAAGAAAATTATTTTACTTCATGCAAAAAAAAAATATCTCGAGGATGGATATACAAGCAGGATAAAAATCTCAAATATGCAGCCAAATCAGATCAAGAATTTTTTAAGAACATGGCCACCCAATCACCAGGCCTAAATCCCATTAAACATTTATGGGAACATGTTGACCATCAAATGAAAGACATCAAGTCTAAAAGCATACTGTTTTATTCAGTAAAATCACAGAAATATGGCACAATTACAATCTAAGAAACCAAATATGGGAAATATTTGGTTTTTTTAGATTGTAATTGATACAACAAACAACTAATGTGATTTTGTTTTTATATAAAATTATTATTTAATATCCTTTTTCTGTTAAGATCTCCTATGATATCAATAAATTTTTTTTTGTAATACACTCTTGGTCTGCAATTTTTTCAACTCAAAATTGATAAAATTTAAATCAAATCAAATATGTTAATAAAATAATTAATACTCAAAACATAATAGTAAACATGAAAACCTTTTAATTATAATCTTCGTTACTTATTTAAAAAACTTTTAAAACTTTTTATATAAATCTTATAAACTTAAATGAAACAAATTTGCACCTCTATCTAACTGATTTAATTGCAAACCCTCTTCTTCGTCTTGATCCAAAAAAGGATTGCCATCAAATGCATTACAATTATCATCTTCTGAAAACGGATTTGTACTCTCAGGTTGATAACTTTTGATTTCCTTTTCTTTTTCTGCAACTTTAACTTCTCTTCTTCTTGGAGTAACTCTCTGATCTCCTTTACTCTTTTCTATGGCTTTTGACTTTTCAAGCATAATTATTCTACGCCTTGATTCATCACACTTCAGCTGAAACTCAGTTTTTCTAGCAGCTTCCTTTGCCTTCAAAGCGTCAGTGGCAGTAGTAGTATAATTTGGATTAGCACCACTAAGTATACACAACAAAAAATGAAATCAAACTTAAACTAGAAGTATTTGAATAAAAAATGAACTACTACAGTGTTTTCACTCAACATAATTTTATGGCTAAATAAATTCCTATTAACAAATTTTAAATAGCAGTTATTTTGGCTACATTTGAAAACGCCACAACCGCAATCAAAACAAAAGATAAATAGTTTATAAATAAAAAATACTTTAAAAGTGGTTACGGTTGTCAAAAATTACATAGTGAAAATTCAAAGTGTTCGTAACCACTCTCCACAAATGTAACTTTGCTTATTCTCTCACAAAAAGTAAGACCTATACTAAAAATTGAATCCATTTAAGCAAACTACCAGATAATATAGAATTTAAATACATTGTACAAGCACACAGTTTACAATTTGTAAACAACAGCCATCTTATTATTAGCAAATAATTTTGAAAAGTTAAAACTTTTCTAAATTTATGGTACTTTAAAATTTTTATTGTCTATAAAAAAAGGCTTAAAGTGTTAGTAATTTGCATCAGCTGCTGAATACACATGTAATTACTATTAATTAGTATTACTATTGTAATTACTATTAGTTAGTTACTATAAGTAACTGAAACTGTCATTTTAAAGAGGACGTAAGTCCAAAACTTTTAAAAGTTAATTTATAAATTTAAAACAAAAATTTCTGTATGATTTATGTTTTTTTTTTTTTTATATAGTAAATAAAACTTACATAGTTATATACGTTCTTTATTTATCTACTCCTATGTTTAATTTCTTTAGCAGTGTAGACATTTTTAAAATAAAAATCATTTTATTGCCAATTTTGAAAAGTTTTAATAATTGGACTTGTGTCCTTTTCAAAATTACAATAATCTTTTACTGATTAAACAGGTTAGTTATTAGTTATATAATAACAACTTATCATTATTGAGGCCTTAAAACGATTGTTGCTTAAAACAATTGTTTTTAAATGAAATTCAATATTAAACAATTAAATGTAACAATTCAAGAACTGCAATATTGTGACAATATCTACTGTTTACTACTTTTTTAAATCCACTGGCAGGTACTTAAGTACATAGTAGCAACTGCAACAAAAAGTTCTCATGAAATTGAACCAACCTAAAGTTGATATGCATTAGAGTTCTGTTCTCAACCCTTTACTTTTTATTAGTCTTGAAAACTATATTTAAGATTTGGCTTACTCTTTCCAACAAATCTTTACATGCTTGACAATGAAATCCATAAATTTGGTCTAACCCATTGTTTGCTGTAAATTAATGTTTCAATAAAAATAGTGGGGTGGAAACTATAATACTTACTTTTGGCCCTAGCACCTTATATGGAAATCAAAAACTCCTTTTTCTATAATTATACCTTTGCAACCCTCTAAAAAAAGTTATGTTAAATTAACTCAACATAACATACCATTATGGACTAGAGAGATTTCTAAAAGCTTGGAAATCTCCCTAGTTCATAATGGTATGCTTGTAAATGTAAATTGGACCAAGTTAATATTATTTGAAAAAAAATTTGCATCAATGAGGGCATAAATTGGTTTCTAAAATAAGTAACAAAAATGAATGCAAATTTATTCAACTTAATAATAATTTTTTACACTATTTGTAGACATTGCAAAAAAAAATTTAACTTTATTTTAATGACATGGTAGAAAAAAAGTTACATGAATGCCTTAATGTAACAATGGGAAGTTACAAAAGAGTAAGAATTTTTGAGCTTGCAGATTTATATATTTTAAATTTTTAAATGATATATATATATATATATATATATATATATATATATATATATATATATATATATATATATATATATATGATTTTTATATCTTGAATTAGATTCATATTTGTTAGATATCTAGGCTATGGACTCATAAAAATTTTTTTTTTAAATAAAGACTTTTATCAACTAGACTATATAACAGGGGCTCATTCTGGGCCAAAAATGTTGCCTTCTATTTGAATTAGTAATGCAACTTCTTTAAGATCTAGGCTGCATATAACAGCAAACAAATGTTGAAGATCTTTGCCCTACTGGAGATGCTTGGCTTTTTGATTAATCAGCAGTAGTTTCTTGCTTGGTTAATAAGTAAGCTTAATAAAACCTGGTTGAATATAATTTACACAACTTCTAAAAACCTTGATATTATTTAGCTCTAATGTACATTAAAGCAGCTTGATGGTCATATTAACTTGCATTAAACTACTCAGATGCTATTATAACTTTTCAACTCGAAGTTAGGCATTTTAATTTCAATCCTATATGAGATTTTTTGTAATGATACAACTGCTGACACACTGCAATCTTCTTTCTTGACTTTCCATATCAGAAAATTCAGTTTTAGTAGTGTTAGTTATTTTTATTATTACTAATTTTATTTCCCTGAGGCTTTTCTCAGCCTGAGGCTGAGGCTGAATCAGATAAATAGCCTATATTCATTTCCCTAGAAATAAATATAGGCTAGATGCGGTATTGGTGTTGCTCAACCACAACACCAATACTGCATTAATTTACTATTGTCAAAACTTTTATAATTTGATCAATTAAAGTTAAAATGCAAAACTAAAAAAAAGACACATTCTTAATGTGAAAAATGTAGACATTCCTTACTAACTTTAATTATAAAATATTAAACAAATGAATTGTTAAAAACAAATGAATGACTTTAAACTTATGTTTTAAAAATATTATTTTTCAAAACTTTCAAAATTTTTATATATAAAAAAATACTTTCATTTTATAAAATTTAAATGTTATAAAAGTGACCCAATTATTGAGCAGCATTGTATATAAGGTTAAGTTGAGTAGTCCCATCTGGGTAGCACTTTTAATACTTATTATGCTGTTCGTATATGTTTTATATCTACTTTCTACCCAACTTCCCTTATTCATGTTGTTTAAAAAAATATTAAAAAGATAATAACCTATGGTTTGACTTTTTGAACAAAAAACAATTTTATTTTACTTCATGTAAAAATTTTTTTCACCTCTTAAGAAGCTTTTCAACTAACAGCAACAAACCATTACGTGAAGCAATATGTAAAGGACTTTCACCAAGTTTATTTGTATGATTTAGTTGAGCACCATGATCAATTAAAAACAGCCCGGACTAAACTTTTTTATTTTTAAATGTTGCTGCAAGATGTAATAAAGAATCACCTGTAAATGAACAAAAAAGCTTATAAAACACTTGAGCTTATAAACATATAAGCTTTATAATTAAAATTTACAGAAAAAAGTGTTATGTTCAACAGCAAACTTATTACTTCAAAAGAATAAAAAACTCTTAAAAAAAAAAAAAAGCTTACCAGTTAAAGGATTTACAGCATTTGGATTACTTCCATTTTTTATTAACATAGAGGCATAAGATGTTTTATCTTTACTATCTAAAGATTCTTTGTAAGATAGTAAGGCTGTCCACAGTACAACATTACCATTATTATCTCGTGACTCTAAATTAATCCTGCAAAATTCAAAGGTAATCTGATTAAACCTTTTGTGATTATAAAAACTTAAAAAAATAAGACATTAAAGATGTATTTAAAAAAATATTCTTAGCTTACGTTTTGACTGCTAACAAAACATTAAAAACATCTTTATTTGACGCAGCAACAGCAACATGCAATGCAGTTCTAAGTATAGAATTGTTTCATGGATAGACAAGTTTTTTTATATAACATTTTGTGAAAAATAAAAATATATTTTAATAAAAAAGTTTGTGATTAGATCATAGATGAAATCAAAAATACTGTGTACCTTCCTTCACTGTCAAGTGCATTAATGTTTGAGCCATAATCCAAAAGGTGTTTGGCTACTAAGCCCATAGCTTCAGATGCATTATTATTTTTTGAAGGATAATATCTAAAAAAACAAAGAATTAAGCATCAAATTTGGAGAGGAAATCTCTGTATCAAAACTTGATAAAAAAAAAAAAAAAATTTAAAAATGCATTTTCCATCCCAAAAGTATTGTTATCTTGATTTTTTGAGATCAATTTTATTAATAAGATAAATAAATTTTAATAAAAGTTAATGTGTAAAAAAAATAATCTATAAATATATATTTGAAAATTAAAAAAACATAACATAATCATAAATAGATATTCCATAATGAAAAAGTTATTCACATTTAGTTTTGAACCTATCTTTATATATTCATATTTTTCCCTTACTTATAAGAAGCAGCTAAGTGAAGGGGAGTCTCTCCTGATGTTTTGTTGATGCTTTCACATCAGCACCATTTTCAATAAGAAATATTGAAGCATAGGCATCACCTTCACGTATAAACTGATGCAAAAGAGTCTCACCATCGTTATTTGCCATGTTTACATCACAATTATGTAACACTAATGTTTTAGCGATACTTTCTTGTCGTTCTTTTAAAGCAATTTGAAGTGGTAATAAACCTGAGTGAGGCTCTATTTCGTTTAACTTAGCAGGAATCTACATGCATGAACAATACAAAAAATTAATAATGCTTATGAACACTGCTTATAAATTATTACAAAAACAAAATGTTTCAAAAAATAATTTATATTTACATAATCCATATACATATATATATACTATATATAAATCAATATATATACTATATTATATATCAATCTTATATTCATTGTTGTTTACTTATTTGTCTTTTATTCTGTCTTGTCTTTTATTAATTTGTAATAAAACCATGATAATAATTAATTTATTCAACTAAAAAAAATGGCAAGTATAATTTATAATTAGTAATAACAGTTGCCAATGACAAGTATATCTTAATTATAGCTCAGAACTATTTTGGATTTTTCTGCAGATTTCTGAAGATTACAAAAAAACTACACTTTAATTTTAAGGGACAATTTGTAGTACTTTCTATATTGTCCTTTAATGTCTGTTATTTGATTTATACTAACATTGTTTAGAGTATAATTGTTTTTAATAATTATTATTTTGTTATTTGCTTCGAAAATTATTCATTTATCATTATAATATTTTCATAAAAAAAAAAAAATTTATGAAAACACCTACTTGCAAATTGTGCTCTATTAAATATAAAAAACAACATCTTCTCTGTGATGACGGACAGCAAAATGTAATGGAAAACTAGATTTAGTTTTGAACATTTCATACAATAATGGGGCACTCATTCCAAGAAAGTCTTTTGTCTCTAAATCATCCCAATGAGTAGCAATAATTTCACCACAGTACGTACGTAATGATTCTGCCCCAATATCTTCAGCTGTTTGATAAAATCGAATGCAATTAGCGACTGAAACAGCTGACATCAGCATTTGTTCACATCTATTTAAAATTTAAAAGACTTTAAGCACAGTTTTATTTTCAAAATGTTTTGCTCAAAACAATTTTTTTTTCAAATAATTATTTAATTTAATTTATAACAAAAATGAGATTAATGATATAACCTAAGATAATATAATTATGCTCATATTTAATAGTAAGATCTAATAGTTTACAGGTTTATAGATAATAACTTAAACAATATATGTAATGTCAGAGAAACTATATAAGCATACTTGGAGCAAGCATTCAAATACTGACATGTTCTTTTTTCTATGAGGAAATTCTACAATCCTTCTAACTGTATGATATTTTTCTACATTACTGTCCTTAAGAAATTTTGTTTTTCAAAATATTCTCAGTCATTTTATGATCCACACATAAATGTTATATTTACTTCCAAAACAAGTTCACTGTTGATTATTTTGTAGTATTATCTATTTTTTTATTATTCAACACCAGCAAAAGTAATACAGGTCATGGGAGCTAGGTATGTCAAATATGTTAACTCTATATGTTAAACTTTTCTTTTAACAATATTCTGTATTAACAAAGAAAACGAGCAAAATATCCATAGCATTAACAAAGTAGTCAACAACAATTTCTTAACAAAAAAAAAAAAAAAAAAAAAATCTATTTGTGAAATTCTATGTGAGGATGATAATAATGGGCTTAGGTAAATCTCTGTTTTAATTTTTTAATATTTCAATGTATATATTTATATGAATTATAACAAGATAATATTAAAAGCATTAATAAAAGTGCTATATATTAATTGTTAAATCTGTTTATTTACACATTTCAACTATGCAACCACATGGTTTTTTTAAATTTTTGTTTTAGATGCCCCAAAAGGACATATGGTTTTGTCATAGAGCACAGTAGAAGAGCAATTAAATAGGAAGTTCATGCCCTCCTTCCTTACCAATGGTGCTAAATATGCCCCGAGCTCACTTTGAACCCTGGATCTCTTGCTTATAAAGCAAGCGCTCTCATGACTGCGCCATGGCCGCATAAGTTTAAAAAAAACAACAAAAAAAACTATGTAGCCGCAAAGTTGAAATGTGTAAATAATTAAAAAAAAAAAATAGTTAAAAAAACTTTTAAATAATGATTTTTTTTTAAATATTATTAAATTTAAAAAAAATTTAATAATATTTAAAAAAAAATTTTAAAAACCACAAGTGAAAAAACCTCTTTTTACGAAAAAAAAACGTAACATTTTTTAAAATTAAAAACCACATAACTTTTTTTTTAATTATGTGGTTTCATATTGTTTTTAGAAAAAAAACACAAGTAAAAAAAAAATTCATTGATTTTTTTGAAATTAAAACAAAACAAAAAAATTGAAAAATTGAAAATAACATGTCTTTACTTTATGGTGAGCTACTTCCCAAAATCCAATTATATGGAAATAAAAAGTTTTCTCCTTGTCAGCAGCACAAACCCTCTTCAAACACTTTCTCTTAAGTTTTTTTCAGAATTTATTTATTAAAAAAATTAACTAAGTGTTGGTTCTTTGGATCATTTTATAATCTTTCTCGAGGATCATTTCTTCATCTAGTTACCTTATGTACTTGGTACAGAAATAATCATATTTTCATATCTATTCTCTTATAACAAAAAATTCTGTACTTTGTTTCTAAATTTGAAAGTGTATTAAAGAGTGTGCATTTAATAAGAAAATTTTTTCTTTAACCTTCAGGCAGTATTGTTGTTGTTGGAGACTTTAATGCTCATCACACTGAAAGAATTGGCTCTAGTGCTTGTGACTCTGCAGGTTAAGGCCCACAACTTTTGCCTATCTCAACTTTCCAACTTGCTTTTCAGACAATCTGAGTCATTTACCTTCTCTACTCGACTTTTGTCTTGTTTCTTTTTTTTCCCTTTTATTTAGTTGCCCCAAGAAATCCTTACAGTCTTATCACATAGCACTGCTGATGAGCATTTAATAAGAAGTTCACACCTCCTTTCTAACCGATGACGCAAAACTTACCCAGAGATGGGGTTTGAACCACAATCCTTTATTTCTGAGGCAACTGTGCTACTACTACGCCACAGTTGCTCAGCTGCTTTCTGATATTAGTAAGTGCCTAATTTCTCCACATTTACCCTTAGATGCATCTGATCATGGTTTGATCTCTTTAAAACTATTATCTCATTCTTCTTCATCATCAAAATCCCCCTATCATTGTTTCTTTTACAACTACCTTAAAGCTGACTGGGACTCTTTCCATGTTTTTTTTCATGATGACCTTTGTAAAGCCTTTGATAAAGTTTGGAATGCTGGTTTTCTTTATAAGGTTTCTTCTTACAGTGTACCAGGTAATATCTTTAAGACTATTGAATCCTTCCTAGCAAATTGTAGTATAAAAGTTGTCCTCAATGGATAGTACTTTTCTTCATTTCCTGTAACTTTAGGAGTCCCTCAAGATTTTATCCTTGGCCGTATACCTTTTTTAATTTACATTAACGATATCCCAGAAATTCTCACACCTAAAAGGTAGCATTGTTTGCTGATAGCACTACCATTTATTTTTGTCTTGATAAAAAGCCAACACTCTCTGGTTGCTTAGAAGGGGGAAGGGAGGGGATTTGAGCTTGAAAAGGACTTACTCCTGCTACTGCATGGGGCTCTCAGAGGCTGAAAGTAAACTTTAACTCCATAAAACTCAATTTTTTTCATCTAACCATTATCGCAATAATCTAGATCTTTCTATATTTATAAACAGTAATGTACTTGATAAGTTATCTACCCTTCCTCTTCTAGGATTAACTCTTACTTCTGATCTTTCTTGGAAACCATATATCAAATCCATTACAAAATTAGCGTCTGCTAAAGTTGCATCGTTTTATCATGCTAGCCACTTTCTTACTCTGGATTCTTTTCTTTATCTCTATAAATCTCAAATCCTTGTATGATATGAAATACTGTTGCCATATCTGGAGCTGATCTTCGAATGATACCCTTTCTCTTTTTGACAAGCTACAAAAATGCACTGTAAACATAATTGGAGCTGCTTTACAGCCAACCTTCAACCATTGTCACATCATCGTAATGTTGCTTCTCTTTCTCTTTTCTTTAAATACTCGTAATGTTGTAACTTCTTTAAATCATCGTAATGTTGCTTCTCTTTCTCTTTTCTTTAAATACTATAATGGGTGCTGCTCTAAAGAGCTAGCATCTCCTGTGCCATCTACTAAAACTTATTCTTGTGTTACTCATCATTCAATTAAGTCTCATCCTTTCACTGTGACAATTTAGGCAAAAAAGATTGTTAGAATATATATATATATTTTATTTTAGGCCTACATATATATAGATTCGGAATTCATATATATATACATATATATATATATATATATATATATATATATATATATATATATATATATATATATATATATATATATATATATATTCAATTTAAAAGTGTAAAACTCATTCAAATTTTAATTACAAAAGCCTTTTTTTATAATTACTTGCTCTCTCACATGGAACTATTTCAGTTCAATTTTTAATCTTTTCAAATAAGAAAAAAAAAAAAAAAAAAATTCACAAAGAAGAAAAGTTATGCATGAATTTATATACATATGTATATAATATGAAATATAGCTATATATATGAAAATAATATTTATAAAATAATCAATTATTTTAGTAAAAAGCGATCTAAATATATTATAAATAATGAAAAAATATTTGGTCAAATGTTCTATATATATATATATAGATATATACTTATATATATATATATATATATATATATATATATATATATATATATATATATATATATATATATATATATATATATATATATATATATTGCTTATCTACTATAGTGTACATAGATAAGCAATTGTCTAGTCATTTTACTGATTTCTATAGCATAAAGCTTTTTCAGAAAAACAAAAAACAAATAATAATTAGAGAAAACATTGCTTCCCTATCCCAAACCCTCTGTCAATGGAGTGATATTCCTTTGCGAAAGCAGGCTTTCAGATAGTCAATCTATGTACTGAAGTCCGTGACAGCAGACGTGTTATCTAAACACTTATTTATATATATATACATATATATATATATATATATACACATTTATACATAATATATATATATATACACATATATACATATATATATACACATATATACATAATATATATATACCACATATATACATATATATGCATATATATATATATATATATACACACAGACAGATATGTGTGTATACATGTATATATGTGTGTGTGTGTGTATATATATATATGTATATATATATATATATATATATATATATATATATATATATATATATATATATATATATATATATAAAATATATATATATAAAATATATATATATACATATATATATATATACACACATGCATATATATATATACACACATGCATATATATATATATATATATATATATATATATATATATATATATATATATATATAAATATATGTATATATATATACATAAACAAACCTTGTTCTTAGGGCTTTTAATTTGTATCTGTTTGCAGCTTTTACAAGTTCTATGATAACAGACTCATCATTACGGACATCAGCATGATCTGTATACACCCATTTGATCAGCATGTTTCCTACCTCACAACTTACACCTGAAAAAAAATGATATAAATGGTAATGACAATGTAGCCAGTAATAACCAAAAATAAAAAAAATAATTCATAACCAAAAATAAAAAAATAATTCATAACCAAAAATAAAAAAAAAGGATTATGTAAATGTTTATACGCGCAGAATGAGAAGAGAGTTATAAACTTATAAAACAGTCTTCATCGAGAACCATAAAACTTAAAAATTAAAAAAAACAAAAAGAAAACAAGCAAGAAATTTTTTAATTATAAATTTACTGCTTATAAATTCAATTTGATTATAGTTTTTCTTACATTTTACACTACTATAGTTTACATTTTTACACATTTTTCTTACAGTTTACATATCTTGATGGAATAATAATTATTTATCATTTGTTATTGGAATTAACTTGATAGTTTGATATTAATGCTTGTATTAAAAAATATTTAATTTAAACTTACCATCTAATAAAAGTTCGTCTACATCATTTAGATCTGCACACCAGCATTGGCTACGCGCTGCCAAAATAAGTTTATGAGCTCTGACAGACTTATTTGCATACTTGACTGTTATATCACTAAAAATAAGTTCATGATCTCTGACAGACTTATTTGCATACCTAGCTAATATCGCTATAGGATTATATCACTATATATAAGTTTATACCATTATACAACTATAACACAGATATGTAGATATACAGATTTAGTTAAAATAATTATAATACACAGGTTATATAATGCCAAGGTGTTAGCCATCCCTATTTCACCCTGTATACAGCAGAATTCCTAATGGGTTTAAAATTCCTGAAATTCAATGGCCTTTTTACTTTTAATTTTTTTGAAGTACAGTACAGCAATTAATGACTTTATAGTTTAATGTTGAACTTAATCTGTTATTTCAATGCTTCATTGTTTAATTTTTATCTTATTCATATCCACACTTTTTAAAGAACATGATATACCTATTCATTTATCTGAATAGGTATATCATGTTCTTGAAAAAGGAACTTTATCCCATTGATGGACTTTCCTGATTCATATAAATTACAAATTTTTAAATCATTTGCTATTTTTCTTTTCAATTGTCTTCTCACTTTAATGTCCTTTTTTAACTGCCTTCTTTACTCCCAATAAATGGCTACCTGCAATCTTGTTGGTTAAAGTTTTTAAATTGATAATAAAAAAAAGTTCTTAAGATACAATAACTAAGTTTTACAGAATATATTAAACAAATTTTACAGAATATTTTGAGTCTCTAGCATTTGGCAACTTATTGACATCATTTATTACACACATCATTAAATTACACACCGTAAAAAAGATGCTCATTTTTTTAAAATGTGAGAAAATCATCTCAATTACAGGATTTAAACCCAACGGAACACTTATGAGAAACACTGTCAAGTTTGAAAGCATTTATATTCGAATCATTATTCAAATCGTTGAAAGAAGAATGGAATAAAATTCCACCTGCTTGCATTAATTGATTAATTGAGTCAATACCACATTGTTGTGCAGTAGTTATTATTGAAAATGGTTACAAAATATTAATATAAAAATATAATTCAATCAAACTATAGAACATGTGGACCAATGATTTTTCTAACAACACAAAGTGGCCCGAAACTTTTGCACATGTACATATAACAAGCAATAAATATATCCACAAAAACAATATTTTTTTACAATATTTTGTTTCCTATACTAACATTTCATAATGATTAGAAAACCATTTGAATTTTTTAAAAATAAATCAGATTAAAAAAATTATAAATTATAGAAACTTTTACACACCCGAGTGTTTTTTTGTGTGTGTGTGTTTTTATATATATATATATATATATATATATATATATATATATATATATATATATAAGGAATTTTTCATATAAACAAAGATTGCAAATTTTTGACGAAGGGTTATTAGGATTGCAACGTTTTACAATTTTCCAATTAATTAAGGGTGTAAACATTTTGTCTTTCTTAATTAAGGGTGTAAACATTTTGTCTTTCTTAAATAAGGGTGTAAATATTTTGTCTTATTTTATGTGTGTATATATATATATACATATACATATATATATATATACATATATATATATACATATATGTATACATATATATATATATATACATATATACATATATATATATATATATATATATATATATATATATATATATATATATATACTACACATATATATACATACATACATATATATATATATACATATGTATATATATATATGCATATATATATATATATATATATATATATATATATATATATATATATATATATATATATATATATATATATATATGGGTAATTCCACGGCAAAAAATAAAAAAGCAGTCAAATTTTATTCTTTAATATATGCATATATATATATATATATATATATATATATATATATATATATATATATATATATATATATATATATATATATATATATATGGGTAATTCCACGGCAAAAAATAAAAAAGCAGTCAAATTTTATTCTCTTTTTTAACAACTTTTAGCAAATGAATATTGATGTAGACACATAAAAGTTTATTCAAAGTATACCTTTGGTACTAAAATTAATTTATTTAAGTCATTTTTATGCTTCTGAAACTTACAGTTTTTCTTATTGTCTTATGATAAAAAAGTATTATTGTAAAATGTTATTTTAAACATGAATTTATTTGCATAATCGGAATTAATTTAGCGTGAACATGGAGCTGACATGTTCAAATTGTTGTTGGTCAGATTTTATACTTTATAAAATATATATATTTCAACAAAATAACAAAAGAACTTTTGCAATTTTCATGTAACGTAAGTTAACAAAAATATGATAAAGTTTTGTTTTTTCCAAAATTTAGTTTAAAAACTTAAGTTTTTTAATAAAATATGAGAAACAATATTTAATGTTATGTTTTTACATTTAAAGTTCTGCTTAGTTATAGCACAATTTATTTAAAATTTGTGTAACGTAAGTTAAAACTACATGATTTTACTAAAATTCTGGCACTTTTTCATTATCAAAATGAATTACATCATTAAGTAATTCTTATTTTGCCGCATTGGTGTGGCAAGGTTCTAACTGAAACTTTTTATATTAGGAGAATTTTGAAAAGAAATCTTTTTTTTTTTAATGTTAATTAAAATTACTTATTATTGTTTTTATTTGTTTATGTATTCTTATTTTGGTTTACATATTAACATAAATACATAAAAATAAGAACTATATAAATATTTTTATTTAGATATTAAAAAAAAAGATTTATTTGCTATTCTCCTAATAAAAAAACAAAAACAGTTAGAACCTTTTTTATTTTTGTTTTAATAAAAGAAATCGTTTGTGAATGCAATTAAGGGGGGTCATTCATAAAGTATATCACCCTATATTTTTTAATTTTTAACCCCTTACCTCCCCTCACAAACCATCACATATACCTGAACCTCTCCTGTGACAGCAGTTTTTACATCAAAAATATTTTAAAATAATAAAGTGTCTATACTTTGCAGCATTTTAAAAATTTAACCTAATGAAAATAAGGCAATACGCATAAGCGTAAGAAGTGTAGGTAAAAATTTCGACAAACCAAAGATTTTCTTATTTAAATGACTCGAGTAATGTTAATAAAGTTGTAATACTAAAATAATTTTTTAAAGTTGCTCTTGGTCTTGCAGAAAAACTTTTTTTGATTTGATAACTTTCATAAACGTTATGAAAAATCACTCAGGAAAGTGCCACCAGTTTTTTAAAATTTCTTATGTTAATTATTTTTAACGAATGACTTTAACACTTTTACAATTCTTTAGTTACGTAACTCTAATCTTAATAACAGATATAAAAAATCGACAAAAATAATTGCTGGGTAATGTAAGTTAAATATATAGTGTCAAAAAAACAGTTTATTATAGTTATTATAGTTACCTCTGATAAGTTTTTATACATTTTTAAAATTTGTATAGAATTCTCAACATCTTTGAAAGTTTCTTATACAAACCGCTTTACTGATTCACAGAAATCTGACCTAAAAGTTGGAACAATTTTTTTACCTTGTTTTCCGTGTAACATAAGTTAAGTGGTATTTTCAATAATAAGTTCACCCTCTTTTGACCAGACTCGAAACCTTTTAGCCTATTTTATTTATTAGACTAACAACTTTTATACAAATTAGCTTAAAGTTTAATTTACAGTTTAAATAAGCAAATATTTGATAAAGTAGTTGCCCGTGTAACGATAGCTAAAAATGGAGTTGCCCATATATATGCACATATATATATATATATATATATATATATATATATATATATATATATATATATATATATATATATATATATAT